>NW_027627122.1:7500-19730 GCF_034508935.2 Berghia stephanieae
GGGAAGAAGAAGAAGAAGAAGAAGAAGAAGAAGAAGAAGAAGAAGAAGAAGAAGAAGAAGAAGAAGAAGAAGAAGAAGAAAAGAAGAAGAAGAAGAAGAAGAAGAAGAAGAAGAGAAGAAGAAGAAAGAAGAAGAAGAAGAAGAAGAAGAAGAAGAAGAAGAAGAAGAAGAAGAAGAAGAAGAAGAAGAAGAAGAAGAAGAAGAAGAAGAAGAAGAAGAAGAAGAGAAGAAGAAGAAGAAGAAGAAGAGAAGAAGAAGAAGAAGAAGAAGAAGAAGAAGAAGAAAGAAGAAGAAGAAGAAGAAGAAGAAAGAAGAAGAAGAAGAAGAGAAGAAGAAGAAGAAGAAGAGAAGAAGAAGAAGAAGAAGAAGAAGAAGAAGAAGAAGAAGAAGAAGAAGAAGAAGAAGAAGAAGAAAGAAGAAGAAGAAGAAGAAGAAGAAGAAGAAGAAGAAGAAGAAGAAGAAGAAGAAGAAGAAGAAGAAGAAGAAGAAGAAGAAGAAAAGAAGAAGAAGAAGAAGAAGAAGAAGAAGAAGAAGAAGAAGAAGAAAGAAAGAAGAAGAAGAAGAAGAAGAAGAAGAAGAAGAAGAAAGAAGAAGAAAACGGGAAGGTAGTGATATGCAAGGTGATAAGCGAGAGGCAATTTACCCGAGATAAAGGTATAGGGGTGTAGAGATATCATTACGTATTGTGGAATAGACAAAGACAAGCTAGAAATTGAAAATGTCAGAAAGGTGATAAAAAACACAAATAGAAAAGGTACGTAGATGATTGGTTATCAAATATATTATTGTGAAATGTGATATCCATTTGTGTAAATACAATTTGATGTGGAGATTGAGGGTTTGTGAATGTATGAGTATCAGTGTGATTGTCAGTCAGATATCAGATGGAAATATGAGTGGATGAATGTATGAATGAACGAATGGATGAATGAAAAAACACCCAAATACCCGAGCATACTCAATGTCTCAATTGTTTCTATGTTACATGTTTGTGTTGAGAATATTGGCTATAAAGTTTAATTGCTGGCAAACTAACGTCGCGGAGGTTATGTGTGTGTGTGTGTTGGACCCGCGATCTCAAGTAGTCGGGGAAAAGAGGACTCTAATAATGACTAGGGTTAGAGACGATCTTTTTTACTGTAGAGTCACGCTTTCCCCGGCCATGGGAGTTGTCGTACTAGTAAGGTCGCGGGTTCAAACCCCCATCGCCGCCGCGAAATTTTTATTCTCTATTGTCAACTGGCACTTTCCTACTCACTTCATCTCCTGTTGTGATGAATGAATGAGTGAATGAATGAATGAATGAATGAATGAATGAATGAATGAATGAATGGGTTGATGATAGAATGTATGGAGGAAGGGATCGATGATTGAATGAATGATTGTATGATTGATGGATGGATGGATGGGTTGGTTGATGGATGAATTAATTAATTAAATATTTAATTGATTACATTTTTTAAAAAATGGATGCATGGATGCATTATAAAATGAATGGAGAAGGGATGAATGATTGAATGTATGAGTGAAGTAATGGATGGGTTGATGAATGCTTGAATGAATAAATGAATAAATGAATAATAGAACGGATGGAGGAATGGATGAATGATTGAATCGATGGATGGATGATAAAATGAACGTAACCAAAGACAAAACAAAACAATTAAAAAAATACCCCCCCCCAAAAAAAAAAAAACCAAAAAAAACGCCCTGAACCCCCCCCCCCCCCCCCCCCCCCAAAACAAAAAAAAAAAAAAAAGTAACTAAACCCAAAATAAAATTTAAAAAGAAAGACAAATTGATAAATGAAATATATGATAAAGCCTGTTAAAATAACAAAATTTTACTGTCTATTTGATGCCAACATTGTAAAATTGAAAAAAATCAAAAAGTAAAATCCATGCCACATGTCAACCTTGCAATAATTAGGGTAAGAATGCCGTGACGTCATGTATTCCGAGTGTTCCTTCATTCCCCCGCACCCCCCCCCCCCACCCCAGCCCCACCTTCTCTCTCTCCCAACAACACCTCTTCCCTTCCCTACCAATGATTGATAAGATAACACGCCGCCATCATCTGAGTCTGCCTACTTTGTGTACATTTCTCGGGCATAAGCTGAAGCCCCAGCTTGTCACAACAACGCCCTTTTATTTTCATACCATCTCTGACAAGGGAAACGAAACTTCTTGACTTAGATGCCTTTCGCGTCTCGACCGAAAGATCGGGTCGCCTTGGCTGTTTCCAGTATTTCCTGTGTGAGGTGTCTCCAATATTGCCGGTCCTCTGCTAGGGTTCTCAGATTTTCAAGGTCCCCTGCCGTTATGAGACTAATGCTATGTCCAAGTGTTGTGAGGTTTTTGTTTAGGATCACAGGGAGTGTTGTGATCGGTCTTCCTCTGAAAAGGTTCCCGTGTTTTTGGAAGTATCCCGACATGGCTTGGTTTGCTGGTATGTTTTTGTCCCTGCGTAGTATGTGACCGAAAAGTTGCCATCGTTGTTGTAAAATGTCAAGGGAGATTGGTCTTTCTTTTGTGATCTTATAGAGTGATTCATTTGAGATCTTTTTGGGGTATTTGATGTCCAGTACCCTTCTTAGCTGTGTGCGATGGAAGGCATCCAGATGTTCTTCTTCGGATTTTGTCAACGCCCAAGTGCCGCAGTTATACAGAAGTACCGGTTTTACAAGAGCATGGTACAGTTTCAGTTTGGTTTTTCTCTTTATTTTGTCACCTCTAATCCATACATTGGTGAGTTTACTGAGTGCGGCGTTTGATAGCTGTTTTCTTCTTTGTACATCCTCGGTGTCTCCAATTAGTGAGCCGACTTTCTTTGTTCTTTTCCATTCCTCTTTGTTCCTCGATATTGTTGTAAATTCGGTTTTATTGGCATTGACTTGGAGGTTATATTTCATGAGGGTATTTTGTATGATGTCTATATTTGCTGGTGTTGATCCAATAAAATCGACATCATCTGCATAGGCGATTTCTCTAGGGAACGAAAACAACACTTAAATATTATAGCTCTTCTTCCTACATTAGGGTATATAATAATCTATCCGTTTATAATATATTATATTATAATCTATCCATCTATGATATGTGACCCATCGTCTCAAAACGGCATTATGTCGGGATGAACACGATGTTATAAAGTCAAATTAAATTTAAACTGGTCAAAAATGGGAATGATCGTTAATTGGCACAATTAAATATGGTATCCATTCTCCTCTATAAAACATAAAAATTCAACACAAGTCTGATATTTCTGGCTGTAAATTCAATTTTCAGCATCTTCATCATTCCGCCATAATGCCGTTTTGAGTGAGGGGCCACATATAATATTATATGGGACCCTTCGTCTCAAAACGGTATTATGTCGGGATGGACCAGATGTTAAAGAGTCAAATTATAGTTAAAACTGGTCAAAAATATAAAACGTTGGTAGTTAGCACAGTAAATATGATATTCCTTCTCCTCTATAAAGCATATAAACTCAACTTAAGCATGATATTTATGGATACAAAATCCATCTTAAGCATCTTAATAATTCCGACTTAATACCGTTTTGAGACGAGGGGTCACATATTATCTATCCATCTACTATATCCACACCACTCTGAGTTGTAGTAGTATGTTGATTCTGATCTGCTGATGATAACAAATGCGAGGCGGACTAAGGATATTACAGTCCACCCAGGTCACATTAAAGCGCAGTTTTCTTTTTGTGTTACATTCTTACACTATAGGTCAGTGGCTATAGCAGTCAGGCCGGTAATTATTTACACTTGGGTCGAATGGGATTACAAATGATTTACAAAATGATTTATAAAAATCAGGGTTCTATTTTTGTGTGGGGGGGGGGGGGGGGGGTGGGGGGGGGGGGGGCGGAGGGTTGGAAGAGGAGATGAAGATTGATTACAATGCCTCTGCTGCAGCAAGTTAAAGAACCGGAAATAGCCAAGCTAATCCGAGGCGGTTGGGATTGATTTGGGTGAATGTTTGGAAGGAGAATTTATTCGAATGATTTATTTAATTAATTAATTATTTTTTGTAAAACGTTGTGGCATTTTCAACTGTTTACTTCAATCAGAATCTGATCTGGTTTAAATACGTTTTCATGAAATTATGTAACTCAAGACTATAAACGTCTTGTGTTCTGGTGAGTTGTATCCGGCTGGTGGATGCTGTGAGTATTTTACCTAAACGCATGGCATCAATACAACCACATAACCGAAAACCCCATTGAGAGATACGCCCCAAACAATTCGAAATGCTTCAAAAGTCCACAGACAAGAAAACAAAACTACAGAACGTCTTTCTTCATTAGAACTATCTCGGAGTGGAATGGGCTGGATGAACTGGTCATCATGGCACCACACCTAAACGATTTCAAGGCCCGACTGACATGGGCCAATGCCCAATGAGGACGCCGCTGAAATACTATCTCGGAGTGGAATGGGCTGGATGAACTGGTCATCATGGCACCACACCTAAACGATTTCAAGGCCCGACTGACATGGGCCCGCGCCCAATGAGGACGCCGCTGAAATACTATCTCGGAGTGGAATGGGCTGGATGAACTGGTCATCATGGCACCACACCTAAACGATTTCAAGGCCCGACTGACATGGGCCCGCGCCCAATGAGGACGCCGCTGAAATACTATCTCGGAGTGGAATGGGCTGGATGAACTGGTCATCATGGCACCACACCTAAACGATTTCAAGGCCCGACTGACATGGGCCCGCGCCCAATGAGGACGCCGCTGAAATACTATCTCGGAGTGGAATGGGCTGGATGAACTGGTCATCATGGCACCACACCTAAACGATTTCAAGGCCCGACTGACATGGGCCCGCGCCCAATGAGGACGCCGCTGAAATACTATCTCGGAGTGGAATGGGCTGGATGAACTGGTCATCATGGCACCACACCTAAACGATTTCAAGGCCCGACTGACATGGGCCCGCGCCCAATGAGGACGCCGCTGAAATACTATCTCGGAGTGGAATGGGCTGGATGAACTGGTCATCATGGCACCACACCTAAACGATTTCAAGGCCCGACTGACATGGGCCCGCGCCCAATGAGGACGCCGCTGAAATACTATCTCGGAGTGGAATGGGCTGGATGAACTGGTCATCATGGCACCACACCTAAACGATTTCAAGGCCCGACTGACATGGGCCCGTGCCCAATGAGGACGCCGCTGAAATACTATCTCGGAGTGGAATGGGCTGGATGAACTGGTCATCATGGCACCACACCTAAACGATTTCAAGGCCCGACTGACATGGGCCCGTGCCCAATGAGGACGCCGCTGAAATACTATCTCGGAGTGGAATGGGCTGGATGAACTGGTCATCATGGCACCCCACCTAAACGATTTCAAGGCCCGACTGACATGGGCCCGCGCCCAATGAGGACGCCGCTGAAATACAACCAGACCATTGGTTTCTTCAGCGCCAAACATACAGATACAGATACAGATACAGATACAATAAATGCTCATATTATTATTATTATCTAATTTCGCTTTTCTTGAACCTGATGACTTTCAAAAATTATTGCCGTCCCTTTTGTCTTTTTCTTGTTTTTTTTTTTGGTGGTATTTGATTATAATTATTTGAAATGAATATCAACATCATCAAGGCAGGCTTGAGAAGGTTTGGAGTTTGGAGTGCGAGGCAACCAGGTGTAAACTGACATGTAAACGAATGCCACGAACCGTGCAGCATCGAGCTTGCCTTCAGTTCAGAAATTATAACCAGTAGTAGAACCCCTTCGCCCTGTCATTCAAGCTACGCCTCATTAAGATGTCTAATGGCATCATTGCATTCGATAAACTTGAGGGGGGAAAAAACAACAAATAAAAACAAAACAACAAAATCAAAAAACAAACAAACAGAAGAAACAAACGATCATCAGATTAATGACAGATGAAATATTTAAAATTGGAATGATACAGGAAGTGACTGCGTCACAACCGATTCTGACGTATTAAAAAAAACAACAAAACAAAACAAAATAATTTGGCCAGAAAATTGATTCCTTCTAAATATCGATCGATTAAAAGGACCCTCATCTTGACACAAAAAAAAACCCCCAAAAAATACAAAAAAAAAAAAAAAAAAAAAAAAAAAAAAAAAAAAAAAATAAACACTCTCAAACTTGGGACTTCCTTGAACTCTTCCTTGAAATCCCAGGTTCCCATTTCTGCAATTCAATAGACTTAATGTCTAGTTTAATGGCATCATGGCATTCGATAAAACTTGGGGAAAAAAGAGACAAAAAGATCATTGATAGATGATACAGGAAGTGACTTCATCTCAACCAATTCTGACGTATTAAAAAACAAACAACCCAAAACAAAACAATTTGGCCAGAAAACTGGTCCTTCTAAATATAAATCTATTAAAAGAACCATCATCTTGACCAAAATAAAAAAAAATAACTCTCAAACCTGGGACTTCCTGAACTCTTCATTCAAAAATCCCAGGTTCCCATCTTTATCTTTGTCATTCAAGTTATGCCTTATTAAGATGTCTAATGACATCATTGCATTCGATAAACTTGAGAAAAAAATAAAACCCTACAAAAACAGAAGAGACAAACGATCATCAGATCATGACAGATTTTAATTTTACAGTTGAAATGATACAGGAAGTGATTGTGTCTCAAACCAATTCTGCAGATGAATATTACTATTTTTTGTTTTGTTTTTGTTTTTCTCAGCACCGAAGATTCCAGTGATGGTCATTTTTTACTTTTATTTCTCTTTGTCCACCACAACTCGACATTAAACTGTATCGTTTTGCTGACAGAAACAAGGGGAGACAAACAAGACTGCAACTCATCACGACCTCTCGACGTGAAATTGTCTGGCATGGTCGGGGGTATTACCTTGCAATTGCTGTTCATCGGACACCTATAGTCAATTACTAAAATTAAGAAAAAACAAGGAGGGGCGGGGGGGGGGGGGAGAGAGAGAATAAACAATACATACATATAAAAGGTGCTACCATAACGACAGAGATGCCTCACAATAATTGTAATCTTCATAAAGATTACGAAATTATAAGCTGTTCCAAGTGTCGGGCGGGGGCCCCGTTAGCTCAGCTGGTCGGGCACCAGCTTCATTCGGTCTCGGTCCCGGGTAAACTTTAAAAAAAAAACCTCTATATCTCGCCAAACACCGGTTCGTTAGGCAGATGGGGTCGGAGAACAACAAAAAAAAAAAAAAAAAAAAAAAAAAAAAACCCATAGGGGCGCTACAAGGACTTGAATTCAGCATCTAGTCAGTGTCTCAATGATTAACCTACCCCCAGGTGCACTTATTTGCAGGTCTGATAACCCAAATCATTATGGGCTCATTGTTGTAATGGAAATTTCAAAAGAATGACGCAAAAATTGTCCGTACAACAGTGAATAAATTTTGGATGAATAAATATATTATTATTATTATTATTATTATTATTATTATTATTATTATTATTATTTATTATTATTATTATTATTATCATTATTATCATTATTATCATTATTATTATTATTATTATTATTATTATTATTATTATTATTATTATTATTATTATTATTATTATATTATTATCATTATTATTATTATTATTATTATTATTATTATTATTATTATTATCATTATTATTATCATTATTATTATTATTATTATTATTATTATTATTATTATTATTATTATTATTATTATTATTTTTAAAAAATTATTATTGTCATCATCATCATCATCATCATCATCATCATCATTATTATTATTATTATTATTATTATTATTATTATTATTATTATTATTATTATTATTATTATTTATTATTATTATTATTATTATTTATTATTTATCATTATTATCATTATTATTATTATTACTATTATTATTATTATTATTATTATTATTATTATTATTATTATTATTATTATTATTATTATTATTATTATTATTATTATTATTATTAAACAAGGCCCATAATTGCGTTCAGATGTCAGACCTGCATAATATATGTAGGTGCACGTCAACTTACCCGGATCACTTTTGCTTTATTTTGAAAAGTTGGGTCGGTAGCTCGGTGTAAAAAAAATAAACATGACAATTAGAAACAAACAGAGAGGAAAATAATAATAATAATAATAATAATAATAATAATAATAATAATAATGCTGAAAACTTATATAGCGCTATAACTCCGAGACACCAGACTCTAAGCGCTTAAATTACAAATTACTTTGACTGAAACATACTCATTCACACACACAAGCACACACACACACACACACACACATACACACACAACACAACACACAACACAAACCAAACCTATCTTGCTTCTCATACCATCTACTAAAATCGAAACAAATATGTTTTAAGCGAACGTTTAAAAATAGACAAAGATTCTTTTTCACGAATGCTCTGTGGTAAGGCGTTCCAAATAGAGGGTCCGAAATGAGAAAAGGATCTCATTCCAGCATTTTTCCGAATTCGAGGGACAACTAGTTTTGTGGAATCACTGGCCGAACGTAAGGGGCGGGGTTTTGAATATCTTTCAATTAGTTCTGAAAGGTAGGAAGGGGCAGTACCTTCAAGACAACGATACACTAAAACACAAGCTTTGAATTTAATTCTTTTCTCAACAGGCAGCCAATGCAGGTCATGAAGTAGAGGTCCGGCAGAGTCGCACCTACGCTTCATAAATACTAGTCTGGCAGCGATGTTTTGGACAATCTGAAGACGTTTCAGATTGTATTGCGAAACGCCAAACAACAGAGCATTACAATAATCCAATTTCGATAGTACGAGGGACACAACCAGGTGCTTGGTCACATCCTCAGATATGAACCGTCTAATGGAAGCAATCTTTTTTAGTTGGAAAAAGAGAGATCTAACCAAATTATTAACCTGATGCTCTATCGACAGTCCAGAGTCTAAGAATGTGCCAAGGTTTTTCACTTTGTCAACAATTTGAATAGAGGCATCCCCCAACTTCAAATCTGTTTCACTTTTCCACTTCCTGTTCCCCACATACAGCACCTCCGTCTTATCATCATTCAGTTTCAGTCTGTTCTCATTCATCCATTTCTTAACACTTTGGATACAATTTTTACTATTGGCTGATACTTCTGGTTAATGAATTACTACGTAATCTACATGTTCGTTCTCTATTTCGGTATTATTTTTTCAATGAAAAAAAGTCACATGGTGAAATGGGTGTAAAATCAATGTTAGTTTAACTTTGATTATAAAAAGATGGCGTCGTAAATAAATACACAAATTCTGATGACGTCATAAGTTATAAGGCGACCGGCCATCTTACACCTGGTCCACAGCTGCTGGGGAAATCGTCCCTAACCACCTTAGCAATTTCATAACAATGATAACATAAACATTACGAGAACCAATACTACAGAATCTAAACCAGGGCTTGTACAAAAACGAATAAATCTTTAAAAATTCTTATTCCTGTTCAAAGACAAGAAGTTATAGAGGAAGGACCCAAAAAAAAAAAAAAATACAGAGAAAAAGAAGCATCAAGAATTAAAGACCCGTCGGGAAGAATCAAGGATTTCCTTCCAGAATATCGAATCAAAAGACAAGTATTATGTCGTATCGATTCATTTACTTAATGAAATCGATATTGCCCATCCCGCTTATGTTTCGACCAAATCGTGTTTGAAACTCCGGGAAACTCTAGATATAAAGTAAATAAAATAAACCCAAAATCGATATATAGCACTCACGATAATTGATATTTTGTTGGTTTTTAAAAGGATATTATAATCATCAAAATATCTTTGTAATACTTATTCAGCTTGTATTTTCTTTCTTATTATATAAGGGAGGGGTGGGTGGTTAAGCGGGTGGGGGATGTTGGGGCAGGTTGGGGGGGGGGGGTTGGAAGAGGAGATGAAGATTGATTACAATGCCTCTGCTGCTGCAAGTTAAAGAACCGGAAATAGCCAAGCTAATCCGAGGCGGTTGGGATTGATGTGGGTGAATGTTTGGAATGAGAATTTGTTCGAAACGAGGAGTAAAAACAATGGGAAATATTTCAAAGACGTAATGGAGAAGGTTGTAGATAGTATGCAGATGACGTCACTCAGGCCTTTGTTATCACTAAACTGTATTAACCAGACTATAAAAGTTCATGGTTACACAAGAGTTTGTGTGATGGTCCGTTATACTTCCGGATGGCAATGTTGTGAACTCCTTTGCCAAGCGCATTCTATCTATTGTATAGATAGTATGCGCTTAGCTAAGAAGCTCACAACATTGCCATCCAGAAGTTTAACGGATCAGCACATAAAACTATGTGTAAACTTAAACGTTTATAGATTGTTTAATAGAGTTTAGTGACAATTACTCATAAACATGGATGACAAAAAACAATAACAAAGACCTGAGTGACGTCATCTTCGTTCTATCTATAGTTGGTAAGGAGGGGGTTAAAATCAATGTTTGAATGAAAACTTTCCCAAATACAACATACAAAATGTCTTTCGTCGTTGTTTTGTAAATCGCTGCAGTTGTCTTTAATATTGTTTTACATCCTGTTGAGAGAGCTAATTAAGTTGAATAGTTTTGTGTTTTGAGCCCCGATGATGTTGATGATGAAATGTTAACAATGATTTGTATTTAGAATAAGAGGAGAGATCTGACTTGAGTTTCCTGTTGATAATAATATACATGTGACCTGCCCTGTCAAACAGGTATTACATTGAGGGTGCTTGAAGGTGATTTTCAATTATAAATTATTTTTCAGTTTTCATGTTTTAAATAATTTAAACTTTCAGTTTATGTCAGTTTAAGAAGAAGAAGAAAAAAAGGTTTTTGATATTCTCCTTTTCCTCTTCTGCTTCTTTCTATTAATTTTCTTATTCCTCTTCTTCATTCTTCTCTCCCTCTTCAACTTACTTCTTCTCCTCCCTTTCCTCCTCCTCCTCCTCCTCCTCCTCCTCCTCCTCCTCCTATTCCTTCTCCTCCTCTTTCCTTCTCTCTCTCTCTCTCTCTCTCTCTCTCTCTCTCTCTCTCCTCGTCCTCCTCCTCCTCCTTTTCTTCGATCGCCTAATATTATTGTCTTCATATTTGAATGTCTAGTTGGTGGAGGAGAGCCGTTGTCTTCCTGAACTGTGTCAGGGGCTCATACAGAAAAGAGAGAGAGAGAGAGAGAGAGAGAGAGAGAGAGAGAGAGAGAGAGAAAGAGAGATAGAGAGGAGAGAAAGAGAGAGAAAGAGAGAGAGAGAAAGAAAGAGAAAGAGAGACAGAGAGGGAAAGAGAGAGAGAAAGAGAAAGAGAGAGAGAGAGAGAGAGAGAGAGAGATAGAGACAGAGAGAGAGAAGGAGAGAGAAAGAGACTGAGAGAGAGAGAATTGGAGAGAGAAAGAGAGATAGAGTTAGAGAGAGATAGAGAGGGAGAGAACATATATTATTTAGATAGATAGATAGATAGATAGATAGAGAGAGAGAGAGAGAGACAGAGAGCAGAGAGAGAGAGAGAGAGAGAGAGAGAGAGAGAGAGAGGAGAGAGAGAGAGAGAGAGAGAGAGAGAGCAAATCTCTGTTTTTGTAGTAACTTGATAAATGTATAAATCATTGCAGGTGTATGGGTGTGAAAATAAAAATAATATTGAAAGACAGGTGTGATAGGATGAAATGGATGGGTGGATTAGTGGATGATGGATAGATGCATGGATGGATGGATTGATGGGTGGATGATTGGGTGGATGGATGGATTGATGGATGGATGAATGGATGGGTGGATGGATGGGTGGATGGATGGATGGATGGATGGAAGGAGGGATGGATGGATGGGTGGATGGATGGATGGGTGGATGGGTGGATGGATGGATGGATGGATGGATGGATGGATGGAAGGAGGGATGGATGGATGGGTGGATGGATGGATGGGTGGGTGGATGGATGGATGGATAGGTGGATGGGTGGATGGATGGATTGATGGATGGATGGATGGGTGGATGGATGGGTGAATGGATGGATGGGTGGGTGGATGGGTGGATGGATGGGTCGATGGAGGGTGGATGGATGGATGGGTGGATGGATGGATGGATGGGTCGATGGAGGGTGGATGGATGGATGGGTGGATGGATGGATGGTGGATATGATGGAGGATGGATGGGTGGATGGATGGGTGGATGGTGGGTGGATGGGATGGATGGATGGTGGATGGATGGTGTGATGGGTGGATGGG
>NW_027627123.1:0-5485 GCF_034508935.2 Berghia stephanieae
TTGTTTTTTTACAACTGGGTACACCAAAAGGGAGACATTATATTTATGTTTTACTTAAAAAATGCTTTTCAAAAATAAGAAAAAAAAAAAAAAACCAAACAAAAACAACAACAAAAAACAAAACACTGTAGAAAAGAGCAATGAAATACCCTTATCTATTCAAATCCTGGAGGCAAGATGGTGGCTTTATTTGGGAACATATTTAGAAGAGATGAATATATATCAGCTAATAAAGCCACGAATACTTTTTTTCATCCCATCTGGACACAAGAAAATTTAAAGGTAGAGTATCCACGTCAATTCACAATGTTCTGAATATAGAGACCTAAAACGCCTCCAAAATGACCAAGAACTAAAATCAAAAGAAGATCTTCGACATTAGCATCCGCAGCAAAAGACCGTGAAGTGTGGAAGCAATTGATACAGAAGATTAGAGGGGTAGTTGAGCGTCCCGATCGGATGATTAGGAAGCGAAATGCTAACTGCAAGAGTGAGGTGCGCTACTCGATATCAGTACTAGGTACTTACTAAGTACTTAATAGTTTGGTGCCTGATCAATACCGGTAGATGCATTGAAAACACTGTAGAGATACTAGATAAGTTTGGTTTTTGGTCGTTAAAAAAAAAATTTAAAAAATTAAACTGATCTTGTGAAGTTTAAAAATGAAATTACACATACTTTAATTGTGAAGTAATGGTACGTGGCTCAAAAGGTATGACAAAGTACCAAGAAAAGAACAGGCGGTGCTCGATAACTTCCAATGACTTTTACAATGACAATATGAATTTTTTTTTTTTTAAATAAAGAAAAGAAAAATGGAAGCGTAATTTTCCAACATTAGTGTACAAAATACACATTGTGTGAATTCTCTACGCCGGAACTGACTGTAAAGGTTAAACGGTTAGATGGCCAGATGTTGTGGCGTTTGTCATGAAAAAATTGGGTTCGCATTATTTGGGCGAAGAAAATCAGATATGTTCTTCTATCTAAAAAAAAAAAATTAACACCAATACACAAAAATGCTAACTGCAAAATTAGCAATTCATGTGAAATATTTATCAGATTATGCCACGAATTTAACAGCAGAGGGATAAGAAAATTATGATTTATTTCCACTTTTATGTGTATCTTAGCAGACAAGCCGAGAGACAAGAAATTATGCCAGCGCCTGCATTGGCCACCATCGACGCTACCGATCAAAAGGCCGGGCCGCGACCAACACTGCCCGCTCGTAATTACGTTGATAATGGCAACAAAAGTATCCAATTCTATCTAAGATTACGCAGAAATAACAAAACAAAACAAACAAAAAATGAGCGGTTATATAGCGCAATATCCACTAAACGTGCTCAAAGCGCTTTACAAAGGTCCCTGACCAACAGCAAAACGTAGTATATAGAACGAGACATGACGCCTGTTAGCGATATTACAATTTTTTTTTTTCGACAAGACAACACTGTTAACGACCAGGTACTCATTTTACACCTGAGTATGTAAGATAATGTAGTAAAAAGCCTTTTCCAAGTACTCAACTATGCGCCGAGCGAGGCTCGAAACCAGACCTTACGATTCGAAAGCGAGTGTCATACCACAAGACTACATAGCCGCACACACAATGACTCCTTGAATATCCCACCTGAATTGATCAGTCAAAACTCGTGTCTAAAACTCGAAAATGTGATTGGATCAATAAAAATCAATAAGTACTATTATATAAAAATTCCAGGAACATAATTGGTCCAGCGATTGACTCTACTCCGACCATTTTGAGATAAAAGAGAAATGCATAAGCCAACACGTTCTTTCTATCATTTTTTAAACTCAAGAACTGGGTGCCATTGTGATCAATACTCGACATCATATTTAGCGGAATACCGAAGTGGGTACGGATACTTACATCCATCTGTTAGCTGTGGACATGTGTTATGATTAATTAATGCATTTAAAATAGTATGTTTAGTGAGTAATAATTGATTAGTGTTTTCGACTGGACCGTAAGTAGACACATCCTAAGATAACAAAAATCGATAACTCGTGTTATTATAAACACAAATATTTCATTCACTCTCTATATTTAGTATCTATATATGTATATATAATTGTATCTATGTATGCCTTTCAAACGAATTAATTACATTTACATGAATTACATTTTGTAAATGTGTATCGCTCATGTGCTATAGTAATATGTATTGATTCTTATGCTCTCATTGCTTACTTATCTTCCCCATCCCACTAACCTCATTGTATCCCGTGAGGGCTACTATTAATAATAATTATTATTATCATTACTATATATTAAATGAGAATGAGATCAGTGGTGTTGTTAATGAAATCCTTTCAATATCATTTGTCATTAGGAACACAAGTTTTGCAACCAGTAAAAGTTTTGCTCCTGTATATTCGCAGATCTGGTCACCCATTAATCGACCATTTTGTTCCTTACCATCTGATTACCCACTGATGAGGATCTAGTTACTCACTAAACAAGGAGGGTTTCGGCGCAACTAAAGAATGACAAAGAAACCATCCACAAACTGAACCAGCAAAATGGACGATCTCAACAAATAAGTTAAGAACAATCAGTGGCGGTTCTAGCCTATTTTACAGTGGTGGGCAAAGAGGATTCGGTCATATATATATATATATATATATATATATATATATAAATATATATATATATATATATATATATATATATATATAGAGATATATTTTTATTTTTTTATTTTTTTGTTTTTTTTTTTAATAAAAATTTTTTTTTGATTTTTTTTTTCGCCTTTAAACAAAAAATATTTCAACCACCAATAATCACATTCACAATGAAATGACAATACCAGTAGATTTTAATTCTTCCAAACGTAATCAAAAATGAATCACGAAAGAGAATACAACTAAAAAATAAAGCGACGAGACATAATGCGACAACACCTTGACAATACAAGTCCATTTCCTTCACTCCAAAAATTAAAGAGATGCTTTAATCCCTCAACGGCGATATTAATATTGCTTTTACATATTTCTGGTTTTCAGTAGTATGTAGTAACCTCAAAGTTTTCATGGAGAAGCAACAACAGCGATATGACTCGAGTTTCATTCAGAGCTCAAATTGCATAATTTTTACTGCTGTCTTGGTGGTCAGAATGATTGTGCCGGTGGTGGTAGTGGTTGGAATAGTGGTAGCGGTGATGGTGGTGGTGGAGGAGGAGGAGAAGACGAGCGGTGAGGGTAATTATGGAGTGGTTTTGGTGGTGCTGTTGGTTAGAATGATAGTTGTGGAGACGATGACGAAATTGTATGATGATGTTGATATTGTTTTTATTGCTATTGTTGTACTTGTTGTTAATATTGTTGTTGTTGTTGTGTTGTGTGTTAATGATGATGATGAGATGATGATGATGATGATGATGATGATGATGAGTGATGATGATGATGATTATGATGACAACGACGATGTCGTCGACAATGATGTTACCATACGATATTACAAAATTTATTCAATCTTAGGCTTTCGCCAATAATCATACAATTTGATGACCACATACATGAAAGTGGAAAATAATGGCAAATGGACCAAACAATAAACTGATAACCATTAATAACCACCAAAAAAAAAAATACAACAATAGTAATTTTTAAACCCAAAAGTACAAATAATAAATTAAAAAATGATAATAATTAAAAATAATAAAAATTAATAATAAATTTAATAAATAATAAAAAATAAAAAATAATAATAATAATTAATAATAATTAAATAATAAATAAAATAATAATAATAATTAAAAATTAAAAATTTAAAAATTTAAAAATAATAATTTAAAAATAATAATAATAATAAAAAATAAAAATTAAATAATAAATTTAAATAAAAAATAATAATAATAAATAATAATTTAATAATAATTTAAAAAATAATAAAAATAAAAATAAAAAATAATAATAAAATAAAAAAAATAATTATTACCATCATCATTACTTTTCCACCACCGTACCATAAACCAAACCACCATAAATTTTTTAAAAATTTTTTCCAAAATTTTTTTTTTCTTTGTTTTTTAAAAAATTTTATATTATCCAAAAAAGACGAAAATTCCGGTGATTTTTTAAAGGGGGAGTTAAAAAAATCTACGATTTTATTAGCCCTGAAAACTACGATTTTTATTTTCCTTTTCTAAAGTAAAGCCAGGTTTTGCTATTTACAAGGGTTTTAGTTTAAAGTTCCAAAAGTCCCAAAATTTTAAAACAAACAAAAAAAACTTTAATTTTAAATTAGGCTTTCGCCAATACTTATCAATATAATTAAAACAAAATAATGTTACCAATCTCTCCTAAAGTATTTGTTTTTTAATATCGTACCCTTTAAATTTCCGTGTTATCTTTTCTCCTTAACCCCAAACCCAAACCCCTTTTTCCCGCCTTTCAAACGCGAAAACCCTCTTAAATTTGTGTTTTTAGCTTCAGGAAGGGCAAGTACGGAATCTGCCCACCCTTTCCCTTTTTAAAAGGTTTTTTTCTATAACCCTTTGAATTAAAATATCTCCTTACTCAGAAAAGTATTTTCGTTTTAAATAAATTTAATTGTTGAGGGAAAAAAACCCAAAAAAGGGGGTTTAAAATTTTTTATATTTAATTTTTGTCGGGGACTTTTGAAAAAAAGGGGGTTTTTTTTTATTAAAAGGGAAAAAACAATAGAAAAATTTCAAATTTTTTTGCAAAATTTTTTTAATTGGCAATAAAAATAAGCGGTTAAAAAAAATTTAAGAAATAAATTTTAAAAAAAAAAATTTAAAAAATTAATTTGTTAAAAAACAAAAAAAAAAACAACAACAAAAAAAAAACAACAAAACAAAAAACAAATAAGAAAAAAATTTAAAAAAATTAAGTTTTGAAAACACAAAGAAAACGAAGGGGGGGGAAAAAAAAAAAAGAAATAATTTAAATTTGGGTAAAAAAAATATATTAAAAAACAAAAACTAAAATAAATTGTATAATTTTTAGTAAATTAAAAAATTTAATTCAATACGGGGAAACCCTTCCCCGCACAAGTAAGGCAAAAATAAGAAAAAGGGCTTTTGCCAAAATCTCTTTTTAAATGTACACTGGTTAATAAAGGGGGGTCATTTTTAATTTGCCCCACCCGTACTAGAGGGGGGCCAGACAGAAAACCACCGTACATACAAAAAATACGATTTTTCCCGGGGTGGAATTTAGTTTGGGGGGGGGGGGTTGGGGGGGGGGGGGGGGGGGGGGGGGGGGGGGGGAAAAAAGAAAGGGGGGCGCCGGGGTTTTGCAGTTAGGGGGGTGCTGGTGGATTGCAATTTATCAAAGATACACAAAATTGATTTCAGTAGAAGTATTAATTTAAGTTGTAACTTTTGAAAATTTTCCCAATTTAAAATTTTATTATTTCGGACCTGGGTAATACAGGGTTTTAACTTGAAAAAAAAAAGGTGGTATTTGCCCAACCCCGCCCCTTATTAC
>NW_027627124.1:0-5483 GCF_034508935.2 Berghia stephanieae
CTTAAGCCCCTTGAAGCTTCGGGACTGAATTTTTTGAAGCGGGGGTCAATCAAATCGATTGATTTTCAAGTAAAAATTTCTAGTCAATATGGTCCGAAAAGTGTGATCTTTTTCGGGTATTTATCTTACACCATGCCTGCTCCTATTTTGTCACTTTGATATGGGCGAAATAGGGGAGGGGGTTGGACGTACGAAAGACTGTACAGATGCATGCATCGAATCTGTTCTAGTAACCTTCTATTTTTTTCAATCACAATCTTGTCCAATCTCCTGATTCTTGCATTACAGTGTTGACTTTTTTATCTTTTTTTTTTTTTACCTCAGCAGTGAGAGATATCCAACGTTTGCCGTCACTTTGCCAGCTTATTTTTATCTAGAGCAAATTATTCGGAAAATTTACAATGCATGATTTTGGAATAGATCTGATCAATATCAAGATATTATGAAACAGCCCTTACGACTCCTTTCACTCTGCAAATTAACAGTCACCTACAAACACAGACATGGACGAAACATTATAATATCCCTTCCATCTCTCCCCCGTACACCCCCACACACGGAACACATTCACACAGGGTATTACACGTTGCATTTTTGACAAGAAGCTTATAAGAACGATATTATCAAATAAATCATTCCAACAATAAAAACCAGCCTGTTCATCGCCCAATTTCAATAGAGCAATTTCAGTTTGTGCAGCCAACCATGTTTGCATGTAGTGTGTTTACTGGTAATGACTCCCATTTGGCGAATTAATATGTTATAATTATAGATAATAATATAAGAAATTTTCAACACAAAATACAGTGTTGATTGATTTTCCCCCCGAAATTTAGAAAAAAATTTTTAAAAAATATATTTCTATGTTGTATACTGAATGACTTTTGTTAGTTGTCCTTTTTAATTCATCTGCATTGCCATGTTTTTTCTTTAATTCATTTTTTAGAAGCAACAAGAATACAGCCGCTTACACAAAATCCAAAAACACTTGAATTGGTGGAAAATCAAAGCTAAAAGATAAATGCTTCTCAACTCCCACAGCCTCCACGAATTAGGAGGCGGAGAGAGAAAAGAATAACGAATTTAGCTTTTAAATAAAAAGAAGAAGAGCATTATGTAATAGCTGCAGCATCAGAGAAGTAGTAGTGTAGTATAGTATAGTAGTACAGTAGTAGTAGATGTAGTATAGTAGTATATAGTAGTAGATAGTAGTAGTAGTAGTGTAGTAGTAGTAGTAGATTTAAAAAAATCTAATTTGGGAAAATCTTGTTTCCCACCGCCCCAAAACCCTAAGAAAATGGATAGCATTTAACTTAAATTACAACGACAAATGATACGGACGTTTCCCTTTTGTCTTTGTTTAATTAGACTATAGCTTCTATTCCATTTGAGGGGATATTTAAATTTTTTTTTGGCCACAAAAACAAACAAACAAAAACAAAAACAACAACAACAACAACAACAACAAACAAAGAAAAAAAACCCCGCAACAAAAAACAAACAGCTATAACTTCACATTTCAATCATTGTAACTTTATATCATTTTTGACATCATATAAATTCGACCTAATACCCTTTGGGAGAGTTATGTCACAAATTAGGCCTGGCCATTAGAGGGTTAAGAATTAAGACTTAGCAAGGCTGTGCTGGGGTAATCAATTACCTCCCCTCTAACTTTTCCCATTCGTCCATTGGAGGCCCTTTATAGAATTTTTTTGCATCTTTCCAGCCACGCCATTCCATTAACATTCCCAAACGATATTGGATATTGATACATTCATTCAATTCGAACCCCTGAAAACTCTGACAAGATAATGGGCAAGTCTGCCACATTCCCCACAAAAAAAAACAAAAAACTTTTTCTTTTTGATTTTGATCAATCAATTAGAATGACAAACCTCAACTTATCAAATGACCCCCAACTTGTCAAAAAGTTCAAATTTTCTTTTTCATAGAAGCCGCAGTTTTTAAACTTTTTGACAAGACAAGGGTTGCTATCTATATTAGTTTTGTGGCCAATTTGTTTTTTTTAAAATGCGTTTTGTCCCAGTCCGTCCGAATTCCCGTGCCATTAGTTATTTTTGTTGCTTCAATACGTCTCAATTGTTGGGGATTTTATTCAATTATGCACTTTATTTTAATTAGAGGATTTAATTCACCTCCTTTTACATTGATTTCCTCTTGAATACAAAAATATGATTTGGATGTGTTGAATGAATTAGCCCACTCGATACTCATCTCATATAAAATCATTTCAATTAAACCAAATAAGACCCTTATGACATTAACACATGAAAAATTGAATATCTACCCCTACACCTAAGAATCCACCCCGTTTCTGTAGCGTTAACAAACCACACTTGTCTTGATATTATTACAATAGTACACAATTTACATAATCTCAAATGGCTTGTTATGTAACGTTTACAGACGTTGTTACACATCTTTGAATGCTATAGAAATAAGTAAATATATAAAAAATAAATATAAAAATCAAAACATATTCAGACTATATTGAATAAATCATTAACGTACAAAGGTCATAGCATAATGTTTAAAAAACACCACCATCATCCTTATCTTCATCATCATCATCATCATCATCATCATCATCATCATCATCATCGTCGTCGTCGTCGTCGTCGTCGTCTTCATCATCACATCACCATCATCATCTTCATTATCATCATCATTATCATCATCATTATCATCAACATCCAGAGCAATAAGTAGCATTATACTGGGGTTTGTTTTTTTCTATTAGTAATTATGTCTTGATTTGTGCTTTGTATTGACAAACTGCCTCAAATTGAATCTTGTCATCTCTTAAACGAATAGGATATAGATGGAACGAAATTGTACGTCAGTCAGCTCTTTGTTATTGTATTAGACAGCAATTCTAATGGTAAGTTTTCTTTAAATTCTATCAATCAGACTATAAACGTTAAGGCTACTCAAAGTTTAGTGTGTGAGTATGTTATATCTGCTGGCGAATGTTGTGAGTATTTTAGCAGACGCATAGCTTCAATACGTGGGTTCCATAGTTTGTTTAATGTTGATATGTTGTTACACGAGGCAAATGAATATATTAATTGTGTAAAGGGTTTTGAACTCAAGCACACACAAGCGCGCGCGCACACACACACACACGCACACACACACGCACATACACAAGCACACACACACAGACACATACTCTCTCTCATACACACACAAACACACATATAAACCTGTGATTTTTATTGCCATAAAAAATATATTATTGTACCACAAGATGATAGTTTTTAAAGGGGGTTTGATCAATATTACAACAAAACCAAATGGAATATCATCAAAATAGACAAAGGAAAGAACAATACATCATAAAGCCAGCCATGGTTTGGTGTCTACTGTAACTGTAATAAAATATGACGACAGTGGGGTAGTAAACGTCAGATTTCATTCTACCACCGATGGAGAACAAAGAAGAGCATACACACACGCACGCACACGCACGCACACACACACACACACACATGCACACACACACACACATACATTCAAATTCCTTAACAAAATTGAATGTAACAGATTCGAGAAAGAACAAACTACAAAATCCTTGAACGTTCAGGTTCAAAACCCTTATTTAGCCAATAGAAATAAAATAAAAACATTGATACAACACTTAAAATCCAGTCAGACAGCAGAGCAATATTTGGCATGTGTTTGTCCCACATAATAATCTTGAAGTGACATATTTTTTGGCATTTAGAGAGAGAGAGAGAGAGAGAGAGAGAGAGGGGGGGGGGGGATAGATAGATTGAGAGACAAGATAGAAAGGAGAGAGAGTGAGAGTGAGAGAGAGAGAGAGAGAGAGAGAGAGAGAGAGAGAGAGAGAGAGAGAGAGAGAGAGAGAGAGAGAGAGAGAGTTATAAATCGAAAGATGGGCACATGGATTTCAATACAAGAAACTGAAGCAATCTAAATGGCAAAACCCAGGAATGCCATACAAATTAAACGACCATATCTTGGTATACTCGTTCCTAGTAACCATGTTATTGAAATGGAATTTTTAAAAACAAACTCTAAAGCCAACACAGAAATTCTCCATTGCAGTAATATCGATATAATAATCGCTTAAATTAAACACAATATGTCTGGATCTTTGGATGCTACATTCAGATTTCTTGTCAAAAATATGACATATTATTTATCGACAGCAATAAATGTTGTCTCTTAAAGCGTGACGTAATCGCTCGCGTATATTGTTTCGTCTTGCACAACAGTCAAGCGATGTTAAGCGTGGTCAATGACTAGATGGGTGACAGTGATCGTGGACAATTCTAATGAATGCACTTAAAACGCATTACTCCACTCGACTCAGGTGTGAATGAGTATCCGGCTACAGGCAGAGACGGATATTAAAGAGTGCTAGTACAAAAAGGACATTTAAAAAGCGTACTATTATATTATCTTTATTATATTATTATTATTATTATATATTATTATTATTATTATTATTATTATTATTTATTATTATTATTATTATTATTTAACGATCCAAATATATTTCGCACTGTGGCGTTCCTAATAAGTTCACATCTTAACTGTGCGAAATGGCAACATACCTTTATGTACAACTCTTTACATCCTCAATTTGGCATCGATTATTAGATAGTATACATTTCCCAATCAATAATCCAAAAATACCGACATCCACATTTGATTAGAATTTTA
Organism: Berghia stephanieae; assembly: GCF_034508935.2. Lineage (NCBI taxonomy): Eukaryota > Metazoa > Mollusca > Gastropoda > Nudibranchia > Aeolidiidae > Berghia > Berghia stephanieae. Next base: position 4,717 of record NW_027627124.1, read on the forward strand.
ACCGGAACGAAAATAATTCAGTGAGATCGTAGCAGAAGTGAATCAGACAAATTATTGACGAATGTGTTACCCGAATTGCTAACTATTCGGGTTTTCATGCACTGGTAGGATATAAATATGACTAAATAATAGATAATACCTAAGTTGATCACGGTATAGTTAAAAGAAGGTTAAAGGATTAAATTCAATTACTGACACTCGTATAGTTGTAGGCCTTGTAGCACACTAGGACTTTATGCGAACAAAACGAAATTCTGCTGAAATTGTTTATGACCTAGATAAAATCTAAACAAAATATTATCCTAAACCAACGAATCGAATGATAATAATAACACAATGTTAGCAACCGGCTCACAGTGTTCCAAATTGCTTCTCAGCGATCTTTAGTCTGAGTCACTGAACCGTGAAGTCAGTGATTTCACGCAGGTAATCTTAATCCTGGTGCATTCCTGTACTAATCCCTATCTTCCGTTTTTTTGTGTTAATTCAAACATTTTTTCACCCCGATAATTGAATATAACATTATATTTTTAGTTGAATATCATTTACCCTCCTTTGCTGCACATCATTGTGAAATTTTCATCAAAATAAGTTTATTGGTTATGTTGTAACTTGGGTTATAAAAGTATGTACATAATAGAATTTGAAAAGTGATTTCTCAAATATAATTAGTTATATCTCATTAACCAAACATAGATTTCCTTCGTTGATAATTTATAAGTTTTTAAATTTTTGTCTTTTTGGTTAAATTCGGTTTTGGGGGCCCC
>NW_027627126.1:0-5475 GCF_034508935.2 Berghia stephanieae
GAAGCTGTGGACTGTATAAAGTAATAAATAAAAATTAATATAACAGCTTCAAAAAGAAACGAAAAACCAAACACGGAACGTCTTTGAATGAAGGAATGAATGAATACATTATTTATTGTCGGTAAAAATACATATTATGCATACATCGTTTATACATAACAACAAATATGTATTATCAATGACAACAAGATATAAAAGTAATAATATGAAAAAATAATAATGATGCATAATATATTTTGATAAAATCTGATTTTAAATCAGTAAGCCCTTTAAGGCTTTTCACCGACATAAGAATTTAAAAAAATACTTTGTACATGAATTAAATACGATATATTATACCTAAAAATTGTCTCACTGTTTCATTAAAAATGAATATCAAATATGCTTAAGGGAACAGAAAACAGATCTGAACCAGTCTGAGAAGCTGCCACTTTTGTCATAAGAGACTCTCAAACCTATTCAAATATGTCTCGTTCTCATGTGCTCTGACAGATTATTCCACGAAACTGCAGCGGCATAACGAAAGGACTGTTTACCGAAATAGGTTGTTTTGATATTTGGGACATTAATAGTATTGATGTGCCTAAAATTAAATTTTCTTTCTTTAAAAATTACTAATTTGTCTAGACATTTTGGGGATAATTTGTGAACATTGTTAATGTTTCTGTTGCCATATTTGCATTCGCTTGGTTTCAAGGGGGATAACTTTAGCCTTGAGCTAATCGTAAGTGCCGGTATAGGCTAGTCACTGTAGATGAATCTGAGAGCAAGTTCTTGTATTCTTTCCATTATCTTAGTATTTGCTCTTGAGCAGACGTGCCAAATAAGTGGACAAAAGTTAAAATTTGAAATTTGAAATTGAACAAAAGTTGAAATTTCGGGCTCAATACCTTTCTTCAGCCAACAACAACAACAACAACAACAACAACAACAACAACAACAACAACAACAACAACAACAACAAACCCACCAAAAACATAAAAACATTACTAAAAAAACAGATCGACGACTATAAATATTTCGTATGTCTCCTCTGTTGAAGACAAAGTAAATATTGGAATGTCTGGTGAGATTGGGTCTATAAGTCAAAGTTATGATTTGAAAAAGATCTCATTTGCCGAGGAAAAAGCTATACATTCGCTCCACTTTGTCCAAATAATATTTCTGTACATGATGTGCGCTTGGCGAAGAAGATCACAACATTGCTACACGGAAGTATAACGGGCCAACACACAAAACTCTGTGTAACCATGAACTTTTATAGTCTGGATAAGTGAGAATTATTCATAAACGTGGATGGCAAACAAAACAATAACAAAGACCCGAGTGACGTCAACTTCATTATATCTATAGAAGAGTAAAGTTGGTGCAATAAAATAAACAACATCACGTGACCATTTTAGAAGCACGTGCAAAACACATGTTCCTGGCTTTGACAGCTCACCTTCCAATGTAAATTATAGAAAAAAATAACCATTAAAAAATGTCTGTTAGGTGTAAAAAAAAAAAACACATATTCATAAATACTCGATCACGCGTCAAATAATATCTAAATATTGATTTTTTATTAAACAAATGGTAAAATTTATCAAAAATTACTGTCGGTCTATTTTTAGACCACGGTCAAGATTATTCACCAAAATCAATGCGCTTGTGTGAAAAAAAAAACAAGAACTCTTTGAAATCTGGTTTTCGGAATAATTTAGCCATACATAGAATTTAACTAAATAACAATTTTAATTGTACGTGTTTGTTTTTAACTGAATGTGTATTATCTACAATTTGAACGACAAAAACGGGAGACCTGTTTTGTGCGCAACGTTGTCCGGCTGCTAAAGTTCCTAATCACCAGCAAAGAATGGCAGTCCAACTCATGCAAAGGTAAGATTCCAATTTCAGTGTTTGAGTTTGTAATTTGTATCGATTGGTTTTGAGAGCAGGAAACGATTTAGTTCAATGTTAATCCATAATAGCGTTCGGGTATTTAACTTTGGATGCCTCACCGGCATAATTTTAGAATGCGTTGTTTATTTGTTTTCATTTCACTTCGCAATTTGACTGTCACTGTCAGTGTCAGTCATTACAGTACAGCTTCACTCGCCGATTCTCACTTACAGAGTTTACGTTTCCTTCACTTATGTCTGCTTCATGCTCATTCAGTGAGTGATTCGAATACTGTGTGAGAGAAAACACTTTTCGTAATTTTATGACATTTTATGGGTAACGTTTTACAGTCTAGAACGTGTGTCACAGGGACGGCTGGTAATAATGGGCAGGGTGGGCAAATACCAGCCTGTTTTTTCAAGTTATATGCTGTAATACCAGGTCTGAAATAATCAAATTTAAATTAGATAATTTCAAAAGTTACTACTTAAACTTTATACTTCGTACTGAAATCAATTTGTGTGTATTTTTGATAGATTGAGAATCACCATGCATCCCGTAATGCATAAACCAGGATACGCTCCTGTTCTTTTTTATCACCCCCCCCCCCCCCCCCCCCCCCCCCCCCCCCCCCCAACCACTCCACTCCGCCCCACATCGTCATCTCATCGTCACGTCGCCTGACGGTGAACTAACTCCGATTTTTGCTGTCTGGCCTCTCCAGTACTAGGTCGGGCTAATTCAAATGAGCCCACCTTATTAACCAGTGAGAACTAAATAGAGATTTTGACAAACGAACTTTTTCTTATTTATTGCCTTACTTGTGCTGGTACCATTGATGTAATGACTTTGGGAATGTTCCAGTATTGAATTAAATTTATTAATTTACTAATTTTATATCAATTTAGTATTAATTTGTGTTGTTTTTATATATTTGTTTATCCATTTAAACTTTTCTTTTTTTCTCGTTTTCTTTAGTGCTTCTCAAAACTCATTTATTTAAATTGTTTTCTTATTTGTTTTGTTGTTGTTGTTGTTGTTGTTGTTGTTGTTTTGGGGGTTTTTTTGTTTTGTTTTTTTAACAAATTAATTTGTTAGTTCTTTTTTTATTTATTCTTAAAGTAATTACCGCTGTATTTTTATTGCCAGACAAAATAATTTTGCAAAACAATGTATATTCTATTGTATTCCGTCTAATAAAACAAAACACTTTTATTCAAAAGTCACGACTAAATAAATATATAAAATACAACCACCACTTTGGTTTGCTCAACAATTGAATTAGTATACGAGAAATACTCTTCTGAGAAAGGAGAGAGTTGAATTCTAACTAAGTTATAGAGGAAATACGGAAGGGTGGGCAGATTCCGTACTTGCCCGTCCTGAAGCTAATACATACATAAGAAGATAATATAGTTCGCGATGAAGAGGCGGGAAGCTCGGGGTTGGTTGGGTAAGGAGTAAAGATAACACGGTCGTTATTGTTATAGTCTAACGAATGCATGAGGAGAAATTGGTAACATTATTTTGTCTTAATTGTATTGCATGAAGTATTGGCGAAAGCCTAAGATTAAATAAACTTTGTTTTTGTTGGTCTTCTTTTGACTATGGAACTGATACTGATACTTGTCATAGCAGACCTGCCTACTTGAAATATGAAAATAAAAATCGTAGTTTTCAGGGCTAATAAAATCGTAGATATTTTAACTACCCTTTAAAAAAATGACCGGAATTTCGTCTGTTTTGATAGATATCAAATTTTTAAAAACGAGAAAAAATGATTGGAAACGTTATAATGATGGTGATGGTGGTAGTGATAGTGGTAGCGGTGGTGGTAGTAGTAATGATGATGGTAATATTATTATTGTTATTATTATTATTATCATCATCTTCATTATTATTATTATTATTATTATTATTATTATTATTATTATTATTATTATTATTATTATTATTATTATTGTACGTATTGGTGGTATTACTATTGTTGTATTTTTTTGTGGTTATTAATGGTATCAGTTTATTGTTTGGTTCCATTTACCATTTTTTTCCACTTTCATGTATGTGGTCATCAAATTGTATGATTTATTGTCGAAAGCCTAAGATTGAATAAACTTTGTAATATCGTATGGTAACCATCATTGTCGACGACATCGTCGTTGTCATCATAATCATCATTATCATCATCATCATCATCATCATCTACATCATTAACAACAACAACAACAACAATATTAACAACAAGTACTACAATAGCAATAAAAACAATATCAACATCATCATAAAATTTCCGTCATCGTCTCCACAACTATCATTCTAACCAACAGCATCACCAAAACCACTACCATAATTACATCCTCCTCCACCGACACCACCACCGCTACCACTATTCCAACCACTACCACCACCGGCACAATCATTCTAATCATCAAGACAGCAATGAAATGCAATTTGAGCTCTGAATGAACTCGAGTCATATCGCTGTTGTTGCTTCTCGATTAAAACTTTAAGGTTACTACATACTACTGAAAACCAGTAATGTAACAGAAATATTTGGCTAGGGCTATGGTCAGTACTGACTCCCAGGCGCTAGCACATGCGGGTCAGTACTGACGAACAGACGCCAGTGCCTGGAGGTCAGTACTGACCAATAACCTGGTGTCTATTGGTCAGTATTGAACAACAGGTGCCACCGCCCACAGACAACCTCTCTTCGGTCTGTGCCACCGCCCACCATTGATCAGCACTGACGAACATCGGACCTGTTCGTCAGTGCAAAGACCTCTTCGCACTTATTCGTCACTTCCAAAAGTATACCATTAAAAAAAAAAAAACAATTAAAATTCCAGGCTCTCGGGCCAACTTATCCGATGGCACACAGTAACACTTGGTCACCTAGATAAGTTTTCTAACGCGTTAGATGCCGTTGGGGCAACGATATGACTCGTTATTTCAAGCCACCGTAAGATTCTATTTTATTTTATGTTGTCCATTCTATTTCTTTGGGTTATTTTGTTTTTATTGTTTTTTTTCCCCGTATATTTTCGTTATAGCTTTATTTAAAGAAAAATAGAGGAAAATGTGTTCTAATATTTCCTGTTACGATTCTTTTATAATACTTTGTCCATTCTATTATACTACTACCACTCACTACTACTACCACTACTGCTACTACCACTACTGCTACTACTACTACTGCTACTACTACTACTACTACTACTACTACTACTACTACTACTACTACTACTTATATGTCTTTTATCTTCCATTATTTTCTGGAAGATTCTGTTCCCTGACGCTGACCTTTTCTTATCAATCAGATCACCCCCCTGGGGCACCCTATCCTCTACCCACGCTGACATTTCATTCATACTGCAACCTCAACCACCATTGAGTACAGACGACAAAGTTATTTTTCATTATATTTTATTTGTTTTCCACGTTTATTTGTGTATTGTTGTGTTTAATGAAGGGTTTGTCCATTGTCCATTGTCTGTTTTGTTCCCATACGAAGCCTTTCATTTTCACTCTTTCGTTAGTATTTTACGATCACCGGCTTCAGGCAGCCCTTACCGTTTTCTACTTTTCCTG
>NW_027627127.1:0-5486 GCF_034508935.2 Berghia stephanieae
ACGAACTGTTAAATAATTGTGTACTGTAAAATCGTGTTGGAGAAATAAATTTTGTCGAGGAAGATGATTTAGATATAACTTGTAGAGCGTCTAGAACATTCGTATAACCCTTGATTTATTGGGGTTTTTTTTTTTCAGTCCCATCGTGATGCTATGCATTTAGGTAAAGCTCACATATTCTGCCCTCCATATGGAAACATATAAACACACAAATTAGTGTCACATTAATTTTTTTTTTAGTTGCTGATAAATACAGCGCAATATCCACTAAAGTGCTCAAGGCGCTTTACAAGGAGTTCCCTGACCAACAGCAACGCGTAACATGTAGAACGAACATTGACGCGTGTTAGGCGTATTACAATTAATTATTTTCCGAAATAGACAACGCTGTTAACGGCCAGTGTATTCATTTTACACCTGAGTACGGTGAGAGAATGTGGAGTAAAAAGCCTTTTCCAAGGACTCAACTATGCGCCGAGCAAGGCTCGAACCCAGGACCTTCCGTCCGAAAGCGAGTGTCATACCACTAGACCACATAGCCGGAAATCAAGGTAGCTATCAGACCTGCAAATAAGTCACGTCCACCCTTACATGACACCGTTCCAAGGCGATGGGTTACATTTAGTGGAAATTGCGCTATGGAAAAGCTCGCGTCTTTTCAACAGGTCCTGCTAGTCCTCTCGAGTTTAACTCACTCAATCCTAGAAAATTGTGCTAGTTTTCAAAATTGGAAAAAAATATTATTAAAAACGAGCATGTGGATAGGTAGATAGTTTTATTCAACTACCATGAACATGTGAAAATGAAAAAACATAGCTTTGACACTACGCCTATAATTTGTCTCAGAAAAATGTAATAAATAGGGTCGGGTAAGAGTAACCGGGTAAACTACGGATATAGTCGGTGTAAGGGTTGAGTGAGATAATGCCTGGTCGGTTAAAGAACCAATCGCACGCACTCAGTCATATGGTACTGTGGTTAAGAAGCGACGGAGAGAGAGAGAGGAGAGAGAGAGAGAGGAGAGAGAGAGAGAGAGGAGAGAGAGAGAAGAGAGAGAGAGTTATTCTAAGCAATTTGTATCAAGAGTGATTGATCAATCACAATAAGCTTTAGAACAACGAGATAATCCTTTGTTTAATCCGTGTACGGATTAGAGGACGGAGCGCTTGATCGCTGGTCAGATAATATCGGCCCAGGCAAGCTGAGCAGGTTTACCAATTTGGCGTTATTGACTCTCTCCTTGCCAGTAATTTTCAGAATTTTACCGAAACTTCATAGCCACTCAACACAAAAATAGATTTTTTCAAACAGATAGTAACGAGTATATTCTATATTTTGTTCAGAAAATGAGCTCTGCAACAAAGTGTCGAGTTTTTATAGCTATAAATATAACAAAATGAAATCAGAATTTGAAAACTGTTGGTTGCATCGTAACAAATGTGACGATTTTTTCTATAGGTGGTAAGAGAGGATAAAAGCCAAATTCAATAAACTGTGCTTGTTTAAAGCCTGTTTTACACAGAGACATTGGGTTTGCTTTTTTTTCCCAAGCATATTTTTTCCGATCGCTTAAGTTTAACGATTTTATGGACAAATTAACATTAATTTCACAATATGCACAAATGTTCGCCCTTAAAGGGCAATATGGGTAAAATTGTTTATCAAATCAATACTCAATCATGACGGCGGGTTAAGAAAATAAAGATTTATTTGCACTTTTATGCATTTAAGCAGAAAGTGATGCCTGGAAACATTTGGCATTTTTTAGACCAATTGGCACTCCGTGACTTGTTTGGAATTTTTTTTGCAAAATAAATCTGCAATCCTGATACCAAAGCTCACTGTGTTTTTGATGACGTTGTTGGTGTGAAAGGTGAGGATTTCCGCTGTGTTAACACGACAAATAAAGGTGTCAACACACTACGTAATGATTTTTTTAAAAAAAGGATAATTAGTATCATGGATGCAGTTTACTGTGTAGGAACGGGTGAGAAATTTCAAAGTTATATTTTTTTGTTTTCAAATGTGAGCTGATACATCCTCATACTGGAGCTACGGTAGGATAAGCTGGATGTTAAAAATCTACGTGAACTTAGAAGGTCTGATAAAACTTGAGCTTTATTTAGCGCAATATCCACTAAATGTGCTCAAAGCGCTTACAAGGGTCCCTGGCCAACAGCAACACATAACACGTAGGACAGACATGACGCCTGTTAGGCGATATTACAAGTTTTGGGGACAGAGATGCTGTTAACGGCCAGGTAATCATTTTACACATGAGTACGGTGAGAGAATGTGAGTAAAAGCCTTTCTCCAAGGACTCAACTATGCGCTGACCGAGGCTCGAACCCAGGACCTTCCGATCCGAAAGCGAGTGTAATACGACAAGACCACATAGCCAAACTCAATGATCGGCCCGTTCTATCATTGTTGTAATGGAATGTATTTTGGGTTGGTCTGCCAGTATTTCCAATACAACGATGAGGCCATAGCAAATTTAAGTGATCAGACCTGCAAATAAGTATACGTATGTGCGGCTATGTTGTCTAGTGGTATGACAGTCGCTTTCGGATCGGAAGGTCATGGTTCGAGCCTCGCGCTCGGCGCATAGTTGAGTCTTGGAAAAAGCTCTTTACTCACATTCTCTCACCGTACTCAGGTGTAAAATGAGTACCTGCCGTTAACAGCGGTGTCTTTGTCCGAAAAATTGTAATATCGCCTAACAGGCGGCATGTCCCGTCCTACATGTTAAATGTTGCTGTTGACCAGGACCCCTTGTAAAGAGCGTTGAGCACATTTAGTGATATTGCGCCATATAAAGCTCATTTTTATTTTTTATATACGTTTGCCAGAAACGATTTGTTTAGTCTAATGGCAGCTTTTCAACCTGGTTTTACGGTGCTTGAAAGTGAATTTAAGTTGAATTGATAAGTAATCATGATATTATAGTGTTCGTGAACTCCACGTTTGAGGTTTCGAACGAGTTCTCAATACCGGTGTTGCGCGATCTGCGGAGTGCGCGTTGGGAAAGAGTTCGAAATTTCAAACTCGGGAGTTCAAGAATATTTCTGAATCAGTTTCGATAGGTGAGGCAACATTGTCAAAAAGTGACATTTATTTTGGTGTACCTCGGGATCAATTTTATGTCCAGTCCTTTTCATGCTGTACATTTCCCCTGTTGTGAAAATTTTAGAGCAGCATTCTCTCTTTCTCTTACCAAATATGTAGGCCGACGATACCCAAATGTATAGTATGTGTTGGCAATTATGTTACTGTCTCAAAGATATCTGCTTACTAACAATCCATCAACAATGTGATGAAATGGATGTTTGCAAATAGATTGAAATTTACTGGCTAATAAGGCGGAATCTTATTCATCGCTATTTCCAATAATAATACAGATCCGTCTACACTGGCACGACAATCAACGGTACTGATTACATTATCCAAGTCACAACATCAGCAAAAGAATATTGGCATTACCTTGGAGAGTGATCTGTCTATGAACAAGGATATCAACAAGCTGAGAGCAAGTACCATCTGCATTCTAAAATCACCCGAACAATCAGACATTGTATTAACCCCCTCCTTACCACCCATAGGAAAATCGTCACATTCGTTACGATGCAGAAAACAATGTTCTTATCTGATTTCATTTTGTTATAGTTATAGCCATAAAAAACTCGACACTGTGTTGCAGAGCTCATTTCTCTGAACATAATATAAAATATACTCGTTGGTAATCTGTTTGAAAAATCTATTTTTGTGTTGGGGGTGTATGAAGTTTTGGGTAAAATCCTGAAAATAGCTGGTAAGGAGAGAGTTAATGGAGAAACCTGCAACAAACTGATAATATCTTCGATATTCCCTAAAATGGACTACTAACTGCAATGCACTATTTGTTGGTCTCACAGGGACAAAATAAACAAACTCCAGAAAGTACAGAATATGTCTGCCCACGTTGTAATGCAGAGGCATGTAATCTGCAGCTCCCGAATTACTACGACAGCATTGGCTGTGACATTGACAGCGCATTAAATATAAATCAACAACCATTGTATTCAAGTGCTTGGAAGCTCTTCGCTAAAATATCTCTCAAATCTCATTGAATAGTATATCCCACAGCTATCGAAGAACGACCTCCAATTGAAAACACAGCGCTCTAGAGTGAAGGCTGGTGAACGCACCTTTCAGATTCTGGTCCAAGGCTGTGGGATTCGCTACCACATGAGATATTATGTTCATCGTTTTCACTAGAGGATTTCAAGCTGCGATTGAAGACATTTTTATTCAGACAGGCTTTCTTTTTAATCATGAGTATAATCATTAGCGTTGTTGGTGTTACTGTATTAGGGATGAATCTTTGTTATGCCCCAGAGCCTTCAAGATGAAAGGATGTTTGGTGCACTATATCTATGCCATTACGAATACGTTTTATTACACCCTCCAATAATCTCATCCACATAATTTTTTATCAAGATTTATCCTTAATTACACCAAATGTTGAAAATTTAGCTACATCAAAACATTTGGCCTTAAGAATGATCAGTGTGATAAAGATTATAAAGTGTCCTCATATATATATATATATATATATATATATATAATATATATATATATATATATATATATATATATATATATTTGTGTGTGTGTGTGGTGTGTGTGTGTGTGTGTGTGTGTGTGTCCCATTGTGATAGAATAAAATCGGGTTTTCGCGGTTTGAGCGCACAACCTTACGTGGATTACAAGTTTTCAAGTTTTTTTTATTAACTCTTAGGGTTTCGTCAATAAATCATAACTTTTGATGACAATAAACATAAAAGTTTTAAAAAAATGTTAATGGAACCATAAATAACCACAAAAATTATAAAATAATATTTACAATAATGATACTACTACTACTACTACTACTACTACTACTACTACTACTACTACTACTACTACTACTACTACTACTACTACTACTACTACTACTACTACAAACAACAACTACTACTACTACTTCTACTACTACTACTACTACTACTACTACTACTACTACTACTACTACTACTACTACTACTACTACTACTACTACTACTACTACTACTACTACTACTACTACTACTCCACTACTACTACTACTTTTACTACTACTACTACTACTACTACTACTACTACTACTACTACTACTACTACTACTACTACTACAACTACTACTACTACTACTACTACTACTACTACTACTACTACTACAACTACTACTACTACTACTACTACTACTACTACCACTACTACTACTACTACTAATAATAATAATATAATAATAATAATAATAATGATGATTGAAATAATAATAATAATAATATAATAATAATAATAATAATAATAAAAATAATAGTAACAATAATAAAATCTAATAAAAATGCTAATAATAATGAATAATAAAAATAATAATAAAAAATAATAAAATAATTTAAAAATAGATATGAAATTTATGATAT
>NW_027627128.1:0-5483 GCF_034508935.2 Berghia stephanieae
CTTAATTTCTAAATTACGTTTTTATTTAGTTTGAAATTATTAAAAAACACCCCAGTCGAGGAATTTGGTGAACGCCCCCTTTCGCCTTCGGGTCCAAGTTTAAAATTTGCACCCTTGAGTATTTCTTCGTCTTCGCAGAGGAATTCAAGGTCGTTTAAAAGAAGACATTTTTTTCCCGCGGGGCTTTCTATACTATTGATTAGTGTAAAATTTAAAACGTTTTTCGGGGTACTGTTTGGGGTTTAATCTATTTAGGGGTGGTTGATGGGAGCACCCCCTTTGAATCATAACCTTGATGTTCGAGGGGTGTACACCCGATAGTGATGTCGTTTCTTCTTCTTTTTACTGCCTATCCTGCTTCTTTGGTTTGTGATTTATTTTTTGAGGGGGGATTTTTTTTTCCTTAAATCCCGCCTTTTTTTTTTGGTTTTATTTTAATTTGCTTATGATATCTTTGGGTATGATTTTGTTGACATTTGTACATTTTTGTTAGATTGCTTGTTTTATTTTTTTTTCCCAGCGGTTCTCTTTAAAACCTAAATTGTGTTGGAAAGCCCAAAAGCAACAAAAAAAAAAAAAAAATCTATGTTAGGGCCCGAACCCTCCTGAGAAGGGATGTTGGGGCGACTAAAATCTATCCCATTATTTATTATTATTATTTATTATTTTATTATTTTATTTTAAATTATTATTATTATTATTATTATTTATATTTTATTATTATTTTATATTAAACAATTAAATTTAAATTTTCGTTTCAATTTTCACAAACTTTCGAACGGCCAAAGCCCTAGTTTGACTTTCGTCTTCCAACCCCTGAACGACAAAAAGAAGGGCCCCCGCAAGGCTGGGAGGCCGAGTTTCGATTTCCCCAAAGAACTATTGGGTCCCCTCCAGCTTTTCCCTACCTTCAGGGCAGAGGTGGGGAAACAGAAGAGCGTCATCCTCATCATATTACCTTTTTATCGCATATTGTTATTATAATTCCATCATCGTCTCGAGTCGCGTCATCATCATCATCACCTCACTGTCATCATCATCATCATCATCTCATCATCATCACATCATCTCATCACATCATCATTTTTATCATCATCACCCATCGTCATGGGTTCGTCTCGCATCATCATATCTCATCTCTCATCATCATCATTACCATCATCATCTTTTTTATTTTTATCATCATCACATCACACCCATCTCATCATATATCATCATCATCATCATCATCACTCCCACCACCACCACCCCCATCATCATCATAAATTCTCATCATCACATCACATCATCATCACGTAATCATCATCACATACATCATCTCATCATCATCATCACTCATCATAAATCTCATCATCATCATCATCAACATACATTTCACATCTTTACCACCACCCCCAAACCCACCACAAAATCCGACGACTCAAGCTGCCCTGGTATTTATTAAAAATTTTCCTTTCTTTTTTTTTTTTTTTCCAAACACAACCCCAAACACCCCCCCCCCCCCCCCCCCCCCCCCGGGGCCCAGTTTGCTAAACCTATGGTTCAATTAGCAAATTTTCCAAACTTTTCAGCGTTCCATCGAAACGAGTTGGACCGAGATCTAGGATGACGTCATGAAAATCGTAATCAGTTACGTCACATTTGCTTACATCACCTGACGTTGGAATACAGTCAGTCAGGCAGTTTTGGTACTTTTATTTTCCCCTTTGGTCATTATCATCATTAACAGGTCATCGTTATCAGTGTCTTCATCTCAATATCATCCATCATCACCATCATCATCACCGCATCGTCTCATCATTATTATTATCATTATATCATCCTCATCTCATCATCACACATCATATCATCATCATCATCATCACACATCGTCAGGGCTAAGGAGCTCAAATTTTGGGCCACCAAAGTATAAGGGACCAACCCAAAAACTATGTGTAACCATAAACTTTTATACCGGGAAAAAAATACAGTTTAGTGAAAATTTAAACAAAACGCGGATAGCAAAAACCAATAACAAAGCCCAGAGTGACTCAACTCATTCTATTTTAATAGTTTGCGCTTGGCAAAGAAGTCACAGCATTGCCATCATGAATATAAGGCCCAACACAAAAAAATTTTTAACCTTAAACGTTTATGTCGGGTTTTAACACGTTAGGAAATTACTCTTAAACGCGGATGGCAAAAAAAAAAAAACAATAACAAAGCCCCGGTTTGACCCCAACTTCTTCTATTAAAATTTTACAAAGGCCCACGGACTCCCTTTCATATTGTAATGATAAATTAATCTTTTTGGTGCCCCTATAAAAGTATGCCTTTGGCGAAGAACTAAAATTGCCATCCGGAAGTATAACGGCCCAAACAAAAACCCGTGTGTACCCCTGAAGTTTTAGTCGGGTTAATAAGTTCATTGAGCATTACTCATGATCATAAACGGATGGCACAAAACAAAACAACAACCTGCTGACATCACTTCGAACTATCTATAGGTAGCCAAAAACTCCCGGCCTAGTGGAGTTTTTGATGTCCGGGGTCTGTCGCTGCCCCTGGGTTTTACAGTTTCATCGGGGTGGCCCCCCCTCTCTCGGGAAGTTGCCCCTTCTTGGTGTGGCTGGGTGTGGATAAAAAACTTTTTATTGTGCAGAATTTCAGGGAGGATTTGGGGGGAATTTTGTGGTGTGTGTGTGTGTTTGGTGTGTGTGGTGGGTGGTGTTGTGTGGGATAAAACTTTATCATTGTCAGAATTTTCAGGTGGGGTTTGGGGGAATTGTTTGGGGTGATGGGGGTGGTGTGTTTTGATTGAGTGTGTGGGGTTTTGGGGGTGGGTTTCTACGTTTTCATCGGATCGCCCCATTCTCTTCATCGTAGAATTGTACCGTTCTTGTTTCTGGCTGTGGGTGTGGATAACTCTTTATCATTGTGCAAATTTCTGAGGGGTTTTGGGCATATTTTTGTTGTGTTTTGTTCTTGATTTAGTGTGTGTGTGTGTATGGGTTTTTAAGTTACATCGGGGTCGCCTCCTTTCTTCTCGTAGAAAATTTACCGTTTTGGTGCTGGGTGTGGGGGTTTGGGTACACTTTATCATGTGAGAATTATCAGGTGAAATTTTGGGGAAAATTGTGGGGTTGGTGGTGTGTTGGTGGTGATTTGGGGTTGGGGGTGATTGTGTGGGTTTCTACAGTTACACGGAGTGGCCTCCCTCTCATCATCGTAGAAATTGTTCCGTCTTTGGGGTGGTGTTGGGGGGTACCTTTATTATTTTGCAGAATTACAGGTGAGGAATTTTCGGGGAATTGGTGTGTGTGTGCGTGTGTGTGGTGTGTGATTGAGTGTGTATGTGTGTATTGTGTGGGTTTCTACAGTTACATCGGAGTGGGGCCCCCTCTAATCATCGTGAAGTTGTACCGTTCTTGGTGTGGCTGTGGGGTTTTGGATAACTTTTTTATTTTTTTACAGAATTTTCAGGTGGGATTTGGGGCAATTGGTTTTGTGTGTGGGTGTTGTATTTTTTGTGTGTATGTGTTGGGTTTTACTTAATCGGAGTGGCCTCTACCTCTCATCGAAAGTTGTTTCCGTTTTGGTGCGGGTGTGGGGGTGGGTAACTTTTATCATTGTGCAGAATTTTTAGGTGGATTTTTGGGCAGAAATTTTGTGTTGTTGCGTGTGTTGTGTGTGTGTGATTGAGTGTGTAGTGTGATGGGGTTGGGGTTTTTACGTTACACGGGGTGGCCCCCACTCAACATCGTGAAGTTGTCCGTTCTTGGTGCTGGCGTGGGGGGGAAACCTTTATCTTGTACAGAATTATCAGGGGGAGGATTTGGGGCATATTGTGGTGTGTGTTGGGGTGGTGTATTTTGGTGTGTATTGGTGGGTTTTCTACAGTTACATCGGGGTGGGCCCCACTCCATCATCGTAGAAGTTGTACCTTTTTTGGTGCTGGTGGGGTTGGGATAACTCTTATCATTGGCAGAATTATCGGGGAGGGTTTGGGGGGATATAGTGTGTGTGTGTGGGGTGTGTGTGTTTTTTGTATGGCATTACTTATGGGACCAAAACCTTTTTACACCAACGTTCTGAGGACCCCCCTTTTTCATTGTGGGGGCCCTTTCACTCGGGTCCCAAATGGTATTTGGGTTTAAAAACCCTCATTTTGACCCCCGAAAACCTTTACCAAATTTCATCGAAGTCCCATTATGACGTTTTACTTTAAACGGTGTGTGGGTTTTAAACCAAATTTTCGGGGTGTGAAAAAATTAATGCGTTGGGTGCTCTTGTACCCCTCTTCAAAAAAAGTTTTAAACGGTAGACCCAACCGGAATTTTTTCTGCAATGGGGCGGGTCCGTGACCTGTACGACAGGGGAAGATTTGGACTTTTTAACTAAAAAAGGGGGGAAGAAAAATTTTTTTTCCCCCTTTTAATTATTATTATTGGGTAAAAAAACAAGTCCTTTTTTTTTTTTTTCGGATCGGATCTCTTAAAAATTTTTTTGGATTCTTACCTTACCAATCTAACAAACAAATCACAAAAATTTCGACTTCATCAGCCTAAGTTAGAGCTCTGGCTATGGCTATCATCGGACGGCGAGTTAAAATTTCCCCGTTAAATTCTTTGAATGAGGCTGCTTTCTTTTATTATTTTTAAGGTTTTTAAATTTAGGTAAAAAGTAATTCGCCGTGTTCGGTTCCCGCAATTCCGATTTCTTGGGTCATTTTTCCTCCCCCCTCAGTGCATGGCAGTCACCCCACTTTGAACTGAAAAAAAAAAAAATTTTAAATTAATCAAGACCAAAAAATCGGGCATTTTGGGAAAGTATTTCAACACAAAAAACAGTGATACCACTTTTAAAATTCCTGCGTAAAATAAAGGTTAGTACAAAAAAAAAATCTGGGACCTACTTTAAATTTCTCGAAATTTTGATTTACATTAAAACAATATCAGTTTCAGTATCACTAAAAAAATCGGTGCATTCCCCTTTTTTCTATTTTCCCTCCCAAAATTTAATAAATATAGGAAAAAATGAATGGCGCAGGGTATGCTTTTCTTCTGCAGGGATGGTTGATTTTTGATGCCGATGAAATTGGGCAGACATTTATGATACTTTTATCGATAAAGATTTTTAAGTTTGTTTGAGTTAATAATTTAAAAAAAAGGGACAAGTTTATAATTGCCTCAGTTATCAATTGAAATATTCCTGTTTCATCCCCAAGCTATTTCAAATCACTTACAATTTATACAAAAAATACACCCAAAGGACTATGATTGCAAACTAAATACAATGACACAAAAAACGCAGCTAGGCGTAGAAATTGACAGGGCCAATCAGCGCTGATCGCAATATTTTATTTGTTGCGATTGGCTGCTTTTAATTTTTGTTGACGTCTGGGATGCCAGGGAACCCACCCCACAGGGCAATCTAATTCCAACTATTATGGGGGACCCCCTTCACCCGGCGCCTCTCACTCGTGGCAATGAAGGGAGTTGAGT
>NW_027627129.1:0-5483 GCF_034508935.2 Berghia stephanieae
GGTATCCGATAAAAAGTCCGCCCCGTTTTCCAAATAAAATTTTACTCTTGGAAAAGGATTAAAACCATACGATATGTAAGAAATAAATACAGAAACAAGTAAATTGAAATTTAGAGGGGAGCATTTTTAGGGGATTTCCCCACTCAACCCTTTCACGTTTCATTTAGTCCCCCACCGGGCCAAGTAAAAAACCCGATTCCTTTTACCTCCCCAATCGCGTTTTAGACTCCAATGTCCGAAAACGACTATAGTAAAGCTTTGCTCGCTGACACATGAGTCGAGTCGGGTATTTTTTTTAATGCTTTTCCCCAAAGGGACACAACGTAAACGACTATTAATCTCATCAACCCCCCATAAATGACTCCTTAACTTTTTTTTTATTTTTGGAACAAAAAAAAACCCAAAAATGTATATTACTTACGAATTTTCAATAATATTAAAACAAGAGTCATTTTCATCAACAAAAACCAAACATACTTTTATCATACGTTATTTAAACGCAATTTTTACAGAAATAAAAAGGTCACCTATGCTTTAAAATTTTTCTTATTATCCATGTTTTGGTCTCGTGTTGCTGTAACACTTAAATTTTTAGTTGTTTAATTAATTACAAAAAAAAATTAATTTTTAAAAAAAAAAAAGAATTAGAAACTAATATTTAACGGGCACAGGACATCTCAACCAGCATAAGACAAGCAGTCTTTGAAAAACGAAAATCTAGTACAGAAACAAAAAAGGGAAAAGTGCATCGTCTAAGTGAAAAACGTTTTAAAATTCAGCTTCAAAGGGCACCGTCTTTTTCGATGTAGGTCTCAGGTTTTTGAAAGATCGGCATACATTGTAGTATTCTTTTTTTATCAAGATTCTCATTAGGTCTTTTTCAAAAATTTTAAAGGGTAAATTGCGCATATTTTCTTTCCCCTGCATTTACAGTCTCTTTATTCTTTTTTACTTGACATATTACAATAATTGTACGGGGCCTTTAAAGGACGGTTTTTTTTTCACAATTTATTTCATTTTGACGGAGTAACCCCAAAAGTAAAACCCGGATCAAACTTCTTTCTTTATTAAAAAATTGGAACTATCACCTCAAACCTGGGTGGGGTTTTCTATTCCCATAGGGGACACGGAGACAATTACATGTCTCCTATCCTCCTGACATTTATATTCTTCTATCCCCCTATATCGTTTTCCAACATGCTTTCCTGTCTTTTCTTAAATGAGTTTATTTTTGGGTTTTTTTGTTTTGCCCCCGGGGCTGGGAGAGAAACAATAAAATAAATAGTTAATTTTGGGGGTCAATTTTTTTATTCTTGTAAACGCCTCTCTTTAACACTGATTTTTTTAAAAATATGTAAGGGGTTTTAAACTTTAAGCGTATTCCTCTTATGGGAAATGTACTTGTGTCAATGAGATTGTTCCCTGCCCTCAAACTTAACTGATGAATCTTTTAGAACCCAACCCGTTTCCTATTTTTAAACCCAAACCCCTTTTCTTACTCTTTTTTTTTGGGGGCTTTAATTTAATTGTAGAGGTTTTAACTTTCTCATTTTCTTCCTTTTTACTGGGCCTGGCTTTACCCAAATGTGTTTCAGGGACCGTAAAAACCCTTAAAATCAAAAACAAACAAAAGCTCACAAACCCTTAAATTCAAAAAAAACGAGACAGGGTATGTTTGGAATCAACGCCACTGCTACACTTGTTACCTTTCTCCTTTTTCTTTCATCTGTATTTTTTGTTTAAAAAATCGCCCCCAAAAAACCCTTTTTATCAAATTTTTTGACAGCCTATGACCCAAATTATTTTTGTAATGGAAATACCTCAAAAACCCAAATCAAAATATGTCTATTCAACAATGTTAAAACGGGCCCAAATTTCTCTGATACGAAACCCAAAATAGTTTAATTTCCCCCAAACGGAATTATATCTGATGGCCTATACAAAACATTAAATTTTTATTAAAATAAGAGACAGGGGGTTAAGATTTTATGTTTTTTTGAGTGAATGAATAATTTCTTACATGACAAAAACTAAAAGTCCCCATGTAGTCACGTTACTTTAGACTCCCCTTTTTTTTACCCGCTTTTCCCCCCCCCCCCCCCCCCCCCCCCCCCCCCTTTCTCTAAATACCCATTGGGGCATGGAACACAAAAGAAACATTGTTATTGGGTTTTTTTTTTGATTGTATTTCATTATTTTTTTTAAAAAGGTATTTAAACTTAAAATTAATTTTTGGGGAAATTACTGGGCTGCCGAAAAACAAAATTCCAAACATTGTTTTCATTTTCTAATTTTTTCTCGCTTCCACACACTTTTTATCAAGAAAAGCAATTTTTTATGAATTCTAAATCAATAATATATTTTTTTTTTTTTTGAAATATACATTTCTGCACAAATTTTTTGAACCTTTTTTTAAAAAAAACAAAAATTGGCTTTTTATACAACGAATCCAGGGAAAAAATGTGCTCAAAGCGCTTTCCCCCCCAGTCCCATTTGAGAGTTTTGCCAAAATGAGGTCATTTAAACGTTTGAAAATTTTAAAAACATTTTTCTGCAAAAAATTTTTAATATGTCTGCCCGAGAAGACTTTTTAAATGGGTAATGAGTTCAAACAGATTGCCTAAAACCCAAAAAACAAAACCCTTTCATCACACACACACAAAATTCAACTTATAAACCATTTTAAATTATTTTCACTTTTTACTTGTAGTGATATATTATAACCTGTCCCTAAGCTGTCATTAAAAATATACACACGGATGAACAACATGCCAAATAACAAACTATTTTTTTTGGACATAATTTACATTTTCTTCTCGTGTAGATTTTTAAAAGGACAACATTTTTTTTTCTTAAACAAATTTCTTTTTCTTTTTTTTTTCATCTTTAATATTAAAAAGGTAAAGCAGTAGTGTGGTTGCAGTGGGGGTTTTTAGCCCTTTTTTCATGTTGGGGGAAAGATGATTGGTCATATATTATATAAAATTATAAAATATATATAAAATTTATTTTTATATTATAAAATTTAAATTATTAAATTTTTTTATTTATTTTTTTTTTATTTTTTTACTAATTTTTTTTAATTATTTTTTTTCACCTTTAAAAAAAAAATATTTTAACCCCCAAATAATCCATTCACAATGAAATGACAATACCAGTAGATTTTAATTTTCCAAAAGTATCAAAAATGAACACGAAAAGAGAAAACAAAAAAAAAAAAGCGACGAACATAATCACAACACCTTGACAATAAATTCCATTTCTTACTCGAAAAATTAAAAGATGCTTTAACCCTAAACGGCGAGATTTTGTAGGTATGTATTAACATTAAATTTTCATCAAACACGAAAAAACCGAGTTTCTTTGGGGCTCAAATTGCATCTTTTTACTGCTGTTTTGGGTGGTTAGAATGTTGTGCCGTGGTGGTATGTTGGTAAGTGGTAGGGGGTTGGTGGTGGGGAGGGGAGTAATTATGGTAGTGGTTTTGGTGGGCTTTTGGGTTAGAATGATGTTGAGAACGATAAGGGAAAATTGTATTAATTTTTATATTTTTTTTTTGCTATTGTAACTTTTTTTAAATTTTTGTTGTTTTGTTGTTTTGTTATGAGATGATGATATATGATAAAGACGACAACGACGAGTCGTCGAAAAATAATAATTACCATACGATATTAAAAAAGTTTATTCAATCTTGGGTTTCGACAAAAAAACATACAATTTGTGACCACTAAAACATGAAAGGGGAAAAAAAAGGTAAATAAACCCAAAACAATAAACTGATACATTAATAACCCCCAAAAAAAAAATACAAAAAAGAAAACCCCCAAAATAGTACAATAAAATAATTAATAAAATAAAAATAAAAAAAATAATAAAAATAATAAAATAATAATAATAAAAACAATAAAAACAATAACAAAAAAATAATAATAAAATAATAATAAAAATAATAATAATAAAAATTAATAATAATAATAATAAATTAAAATTTAAAACAATAATAAAATATTACCATCATCTTCTCCCACCCCATCGTTACACTACCACCACCGCTACCACTACCTCCACCATCCCCATCATTTTTAAAACGTTTCCAATCTTTTTTTCTCGTCTTTAAATTTGATATCACAGACAAAATTCCGGTGATATTTTTTAAATGGATTAAAATATCTACGATTTTATTACCCTGAAAACTGCGATTTTTTTTTTCCTATTTCAAGTAGCAAGTCTGCTAACAAGTTTTATTTCATATCAAAAAGACAAACAAAAACAAAGTTTATTTAATCTAGGGTTTCGCCAATATTTCTACAAAAAATTAAACAAAATAAAGTTACCAATCTCTCCTCATCATTCGTTAGACTAACACAAACGACCTGTTATCTTTACTCCTCACACAACCAACCCCTACTTCCCGCCTTTATCGCGAACTATCTTATGTAGTATTTGCTTCAGGGCGGGCAAATACGGAATCGCCCCCCTTCCTTTTAAAAGTATTTTTATCCCCTATTTCTTAAATTAGAATTCAAACCCCCCTTTCTCAAAGAGAATTTCTCGTATACAATTCTTTTTTGAAAAACCCAAAAAGATTTTGTATTTTATATATTTTTTAGTCGTGCTTTTTAATAAAGTTTTTGTTTTATTTTAAAAATACAAAAAATTGCATTTTTTTTGCAAAATTTTTTTTTCTGGCAATAAAATACAGCGGGAATTACTTTAAAATTAAAAAAAAAAACTAACAAATTTAAAAATTTTTAAAAAACAAAAAAAAAAAAACCCCAAAAAAACAACAAAAAAACAAAAAAAAACAATTTTTAAATAAATGAGTTTTTAGAAACACTAAAGAAAAGAGAAAAAAAAAAAATGGTTAAAGGATAAACAAATATATAAAACAACACAAATTAATACTAAATTGATATAAAAAATTTTAAAATTAATAAAAATTTAATTTAAACTGGGAACCTTCCCAAAATCATTTCATCAATGGTACCCCACAAAAGCAATAATAAGAAAAATTGTGTTTCCAAAATCCCCATTTAGTTTTCACGGATAATAAGGTGGCTCATTTAATTAGCCCGACCCATACAAGATGCCAGACAGCAAAAAACGTCAGGGGACTGACATGAGATGACGATTGGGAAAGTGGGTGGGGGGGGGGGGGGGGGTGATAAAAAAAGACAGGAGCGTATCCTGGTTTTTTTCTTCAGGGTGATTGATTCGAAATCTATCAAAAAATACACACAAATTGATTTCATACAAAATATCAGTTTAATTTCAACTTTGAAATTATCTAATTTAAAAATTTATTATTTTGGACCGGGAATACAGCAAATAACTTAAAAAAAACACTGGTATTTCCCCCCCTCCCATTATTACCAGCCGTTCCTGGGGGGTTGAATAGTATTTTGTCGGGTATTAGAAGAAAATTTTGAAGTAGTATAGTAGTAGAGTAATTTATTAGTAGTATAGTAGTAGTTGAGAAAATT
>NW_027627131.1:0-5481 GCF_034508935.2 Berghia stephanieae
CAACAAATTATTCAACAATTATGATAAAAAAGGAATAACTTGGTACCTAATCATCTATGGCCTAAAAAAACACCCCAAAAAATGATGATAAATAATAAATAATAATAAAAAAAATAATATAATATAATAAATTAATTATAACAAAACAACAAACAAAAATAATCAATTCGATGTTCACACGAGGTTAAATCATGACTAGTTTGATGCAAGTAGGATCATGGAAACGCTTGACGATGCTGATGTTTGATAGCAAACGGATTTTTTTTTTCGAATCAAACTTCGTCATTGATGACGTAATCGTTTGATACTTAAACTGAAGTTCTAAATTATATCGTCATTGCTGACGAACCGTTGATGTTTTGGCGGCAAAAAGTGCCACCCTAAAGTCAGAGCTAAGAAAGGCTAAAAATGAGTTTTAAAAAAATGGCAAAATGAATACGATGTTCTGTTAGTAAACGAGGAGGGATTATTGACACCAGAAAATCTCAGAGATTTAAATATGACTGCTATTATCTAATGATACCAAATCCTTTTTCAATTCTTTTTTTTGATTGGGGGTAAGGGAGGAGAAACTCGTTGCCCACCCAAATCCTTTCAGGTTGAGTAAACGATTTCCTCATAACTGCGCATCCAAGAAAAAATGACTTTCCAATGTAAGGCTCTCGGACCATGGACGTAACTATACTCTAGTCGGCCATGTCTCGGACACAACAATAGGATTCAGTAGTCGATGTCACGGCCCGCCCGGCAAACGGCGGCCATCTTGGTTCTAAACAAAGAAAATTATTACTTTTTATTCTTCAGCTGGTTAGAACTTTTGATATGTCTTGTGATCAGAATGTGTAAAAGTCAAAACATGATCACATTTATGGGGTTTTTTTTCCCTCTGGAACGCTTTTTTTTACTCGCCGGAGAAATATTTCATACGGCTTCCGCCATTTTCCGACAGTTTAGAGCCAAGTGTTACTAAGTTACCATGCATCATTTTGGAAGGAAGTGACGTTTAAAAGACTGTTTGAAAGAGTATTTCGTTCCTTTATTCATCCTGTTTGGCCCGGGTTTTTTTTTTAAAAGTTTTTTTTTTTGTTGTTTTTTGTTTGTTTTGTTTTATTTTGTTTTTTTTTTTTTACGGCGAGCCGTCTTCCCATGAGTTGTTGCGGGTCCTGGATGTGTAGTTTGCTTTATTGTAAATTTGTTGTCATTTTTGTGATTAGTGTTTACTGACGTTTTTGGGATATCAGAGCTGCCTCTTGTGCCATCCAATACTGCAGATACACAGTAGCCACGGTCCTTGACCACTGGTTTGTTTTATTATGACTGTGGGCGAGTTTGTATTGTTATGAGCCCAAGTCTGCCCACACCTAGGGTAAAATAAAATTGTTTTCTTTTGTCGATTGCCGGTTTTCGTTTGGATGTCCATCGTTTACATTAATTATTGTTTTCCTTAAGGGGGACGATCTATATTACCTTTTTTTCCATGTGCTCGAGGTCATTGGTAACACTGCCAAAAATGTGCTCAAAATGACCTGCATAGTGAAAAGTTTCACAGCTTGTGAAATCCTAACATCACGATTGGTCATTTTGCTCAGGTTGAGACATGGGTATGTTAAAATCTTTCAAAAACAAAACATGTTTACATTGTTAAGAAATGTCCAATCGTTGGACAGCAACAAATCATGTGATTGATGGACTTGGACAAAAACAAAGAATATAGACGCTCCCATTACACTTGTGAATCATGGACTTTATCTGTTCTTGATTTTAGATATTGTTCAAAAACCTTTGTCTCGTTGACGTTGGGGGAGGGGGGCCAATTCCTACGATAGCTACTGACGGGTGTGGACTGGTTGAAGGAGTCCCGTCGTGACACTTGCACAGACGGGTCAAAATGGATCGAAGCATATCACCAAAGTAGTTCTCGTTCACTGTTACAGGCAATTTTGTACGATTTAACATTTGTCTTACTTTGAATCTGTGACATGATGCCTTCCAGCAAATGACACAGAAATTCACTAAAATTCACATAAAATTAAAAGACAAATCGTGAGCTTAGAAACACCTCGACCTACTTGGTAAACGACCGGGAAAAATTAAAGAAAACAACGCCGGCTCCTATCAATTTCTTATCTTTTAAAAACGTAGCCCATTTTGTTTGTATTATTTAAGTGACGTCAAAGGTTATGGTGACCCAACTCAATACAAGTTCAGTTCGATGCGGGGCATGGAGAATTAATTTAAAAGGTGAAGGTCGGAAGTCATAAATTCAATACAACTTCCATTTAGTTGCAGTGTACGGAAATTCATTTTGTACGGTGAAGGTCAGAAGTCATTAATTGTTCGATAAATGAGTGCTTCACTTGACCTTCGATTCACCTTCGATTCAATTGTTTAAAACCAATAAACACGATTAACGTCACAAGCGGTTATAAATGCAAATTTTAGCTCGACCCGTTTATTCCCAATAGATAATACAAAAGGGGTTTTTATACGATTGTTTAAGACAGCTGAATGACGATTAAAAATAATCTTTGGTGCGCTTGAATATAGAAGATAGACCGGTCTAAATTCAACATTTATTTTCTTTTTGGGGTCAAATTGTCATTCAATCAGAATATGTAGAAAAAACAAATGCGAATCGAAATTGCTAATGCCATGCATTCAAAACTTTATTCTAAGTGGGAGTTAAAAGAACCAAAGCAATCCCATTCACGCATTTGGGTTTAACACATTTACAATTAATAATAAATAAAAAACTACTTCAATTCGTTTTTGCTTTCATTGATTTACCACCGAGAATACACATTACGAAAACAAAATATTAAAAATTGAAATAAAGTACACACACAAAGACACAGAAACAAGATAGGCCTCTGATCTTCATAATAAGTCTAGACAGTCAGATTAATTTAGGAAAAAATGCCAACAAAAATACTGGAAAACTCTGAATGGTCTAAGTAAATGCCAAATGTTAAAAGGCATCACATTTTCTAGAAATGCCCGTAGAAAAGATAAAAAATTTTTGAATTCCTTATCCCATTTCCGTGGTTAGTGCCCCTAGACAGTTTTGTTGTTTAATTACAAATCTTTAAAAAATTGACATTTACAATAAACCAAAAAGGCACGTTTCGTCCGGGAGTTTCCCATAAAGGCAAAAAATATAATCATCCCTACTAACGTGCACTTACTTGCAGGTCCTGATAACCCAATTGCTTTTTGACTCATTTTTGTAATGGAAATCTCAAAAGAGGACGTAAAATAGTGTCCATTACAACAATGTTAAACTAGGCCTATAAGTGGGTTCGAATGTCAGACCTTTCAGATATGTACACCTAAGATGACTTGAATTCATTGAAAAATGAAGCATTCTTACAAGTTATTTGTTATGAAATATCCAAAAATTACTTTGAGGGGTGGAATAAACGTATTCTTTCAGGGGTTTGGATTTTATTAAATTCGTCTTTTTTTATCGCGGAAAAAACCCCACTCGCAAGCTCTGAGTTATTTGCTGCCATACTGACCGAAGGTGCTGGGCAACAGTACGACCAAAAAGTGCGGCGCCTATTGGTCAGTATTTGAACCGAGCAACGGGCACTGGCGCCTTTACTGGACGATGAAAGATTGCGAAAAAATCATAACAAAATGCCAAAATTGGGAAAAGGGAAAAAAACGGCGTTTTTTAAAATAAATTGTTCTGCAACAAATAAATCCCGCATTTCCCCTATCCCATACTAGTCACAGGGAAGCGTCCTTGGTTTCACATTGCTGGGTCAATTTACGTGAGTTTTTGTGCACAATTTATCAATTAACAAGTAAAATTTTTTTTCAAACCCGCGCGAAAAAGACCAAATTTGGGTGTTAAAAATACCAAAACTGGTAACTTTGTTCATTCAAGTCTCAATGAGCATGCTCACTGATACGTGACCGCCCTCGGGGTATTTATTTTAAAAAACTGTTTAAATCTCTTCCATTGTCTAGAAAACAGACTTTTTTTTTTTTTTTTTTTTGGCAAAAGGATCTATCTATCTATCTATGTATCTATCTATCTTTTTTTTCTTTCTTTCTTTCTTTCTTCCTCTCTGGGACCTTCGATATTAAAAATTAAATAAATAAAAAAATAAATAAAATAAATAAATAAAATAAAAAATATTAAATAATTTATATATAAAATATATATATTAAATATATTATATAATAATATATATATTATTTAAAATAATATATATAATATATAATAAAAAAATTATATAATAAAATAAGGGCACCCAAGCTGTTTTAATTTTAAATAAAAAACAGGAAAAACGATTAAGCGTAGTAATATGAAATTTTTTTTAATTCTTTAATTTTTTTTCAGGTCAAAGACAATAACAACAAAAATCATAGAGGGGGGTCGAAAAAAATGAATTTCTTGTAATTTTTCGTTGTGGAATTCAGCGTTCTGTCGCAACTTAACAGTAACAGCAAACATGCAAGAATCCTGTATAAAAAACTTATTAAATTAGCAAAGCGCAAACCAACGTAAGCTGGGAAATTTCCCGGATTCTACGAAATTAAAAAATCGATCCTGGCATTTTGTTGTACCGTTGACAATTTTATGTTTTTTTAACAGATGATTTCCATTTTACTATAATATAGTAAAGTGAAAAATCATCTCTATAAAATGATTTAAATCTACACTCGTGTATTGAACTGATAAGGGTGATGATGATTGTTGACGATGATGATAAATGATGATGATGATGATGATGTTGAACGATGATGATGTTTGACGACGACAAACGATGACGACGATGAAGACGACGACGATAATGATGATGATGATGATGATGATATGAAGAGATAAATGATGATGATGATGATGATGATGACAACGACGAACGACAAACGATAAAATGATGATGATTATGATGACGATGATGACCCCAAATGAAAAATCAATTTTTTTTTTTACTTTTTCCAGATATCAATTTCAACAAAAAAAGTTGCTTCAGTTTTCCACGAACATTGGTGTAACAGGACACATAAACTGACTTCCTTATCCAGACGACACCCGATAAGGTCACCGTGACTCAATTGATTTTTGAGGTCATGAGTGACCAGATTGGGGTCTCAGATCGTCAGAAAAGGGTCCATTTTGGCGCAATCATTGTATCAATTTTTATAAGACTTCCTTATGATGCCTTTAAGGACCAGAATTGATGGGTTTCCCCTGTGACCTCTTGTTGCTATGCCTGTCAAGCTATTGACATGGATGCCTTTTAAAATAGTATTTTATTGTCTGAGCCCTCGGTTCTTCAATCAAACATACAATGCGTATACTTTTGAAAAATTTCGTCAGTTTTTTTTGTATATTTTATTAAAACTAATCGAATATGCATTTTTTTTGTTGTTTTTTTTAGTTCGAAAAGATGACGTCACTCAGTCTTTTTTTATTGTTTTTTTTTGGGGTTTTCCCCTTTTTTTGGGAAACCATAAGGATTCTTC
>NW_027627132.1:0-5481 GCF_034508935.2 Berghia stephanieae
TACCAAGTGACAATTCCCCCCCCCCCCCCCCCCCCCCTTCAGGGGCTTGTACAAAATAAATTTAAATTTGGGTTACAAGAATATGTTTCCCCTATGTAAGGGTGGGGGGATAAATATCATTATGAAAACAGATAAAAGCTCATAATTAGTTTTAAATTTTTTTTTTCATTCCTACTTTCACCCTTTAAAATTTTTTCTCCATCAAATATTCCTCCAATTTAAAGGAAAGTTTTCCAAAAATTTAAAGTACAGGTTTTTAAAAGAGAGAATACTAATTAATAATCGAGTGTTTATTTGTCCTTTAGGCATTTCTTAAAAAGGTCTAGCCACCTTCGTGTTACAAAAGTACGTGAAATACAAAAGGGGAAGACTAAAGCTGTTGTTTAAAAAGTCACCTAATTTTTTTAGTATTAAATCAAAGGTTTTTTGCCCCCCATAAATCGCATTTTTTACTACCTAAAATGCACGCTTCCCCGGCTTTTTTGTGCGCCCCGTTACTAAATTAAGTGGGAAATTTCAAAATCGGAGTTTTCACCCACTCTTCACTTTTTATCGACTTTAAACTAGCTCGAAGAGTATGAGAGAAAAAAAGCAATTTTCCTCACTCTCTCTCTTTCCTCTCTCTCCCTCTCTCTCTCTCTCTTTCTTCTCTCTCTTCATATTTCCCCCCTTTTACCTAAATTTTTTCTCTCCCTCCCAAACAACCTTCCTTTTTTTCCTCCTTTTTCTCCCACATCCTTTCTTTTTTCCTCTCTCCTCCTCTCCTCTCCTTCCTCTCCCCCTCCCTCGCCTATCTTTATTCCCCTGATTTTTTCTTTCTCTCACTATTCTTTTCCCCCTCTCTTCCTCTCTCCCCTCCCCCTCCTCTCTCTCTCCTCCCCCTTTTCCTTTCCCTCCTCTCTCTCTCTCCTCTCTTCACCTTTCCCCCCCTCTCTCAAATCACCGAGCGGGGGTCAACTTTAGGACCTTCCGATCAAAGGAGTTCATCATATCCTATCTATCATCTCATTCTCTTTTATCTTCCCCTCAATTTTTTCTACCCCCATATCAATTTTACTCTCTCTCCTCTCTCCTCCTCTGCTATAAAAATTTTATTTTAAAATTATATAAAATAATATATATAAAATTAAATTTAAATATAAATACCCACTACTTCATCGCTTCCTTCCCTCCCCCCCCCCCCCCCCCCCTCCCCTTTCTCTTCTCATCTTTTCTCTCCCTTTTTTTTTTTTAAGGGTCCTCTCTCCCTCCCTTCCTCCTCCCCTTTTTCCCCTTTTTTTCTTCTTTCCCCCCCCTTTTTTCTCTAATTTTTTCTCTCCCCCCATCTCTTCCTTTTAATTTTCCTCTCTTTTTCCCTTCTATTCCCCCCCCCCCTTTTTTTTTTTTTCTTCACACTCTCTCTTTCTCTCCCCTCTCTTCTCTCCCTTTTCTCTTTTTTCTCTCTCTCCCTCTCTCTCTCTCTCTCCCTTTTACATCTATCAACATATTCGGGTCTATCACACTATCTTTCAAATCATCATTCTTCTATTTTTTTTCCACTTTTGTTTTCTTAAAAACCCTTCTCTCTCTTTTTCTACTCTCAATTTTTTCTCCCCCCCCCCCTCCCTTTCTTTTTTGCTTTTTCCATTTCTTTTTTCCCCCCTTTTTCTCTTTTCTTCTTCCCCTCTTCTTTTTTCTTTCATATTTTCCCCCAAAAAATCCTTTTTTTCCCTTTTCTTTTTCCCCCTCCTTTTCATCTATTTCCCCTATTTTCGCGCGTCTTTCTCTCTCCTCTTCCCTCTCCTCTTTTTTTCCTCTCCTCCCTCTCCTCTCCTCCTCTATAATAAATAATTTATATATTATATAATAAATCCTATACGTATCACTTCACGTTCCCTCCTCCCTACCCCCCCCCTCCCCTCTCTCTCCCCCTTTTCTCTCTTCTTCTTTCCCCCCTCTCTACTCTCCCCCCTCTCTCTCTCTCTCTCTCTCTTCTCTATATATATATATAAAATAAATAATATAAAAAAAATAATATATATATATAATTATATAAAATATATATAAAAATTTTTTAATAAATATCTCTTTTTATTTTTCTTTAAGTCTCCCTCTCCTTTCTTCTTTCTTTCCCCCCCCTTCCACCTTTGGGTTCTCCCCAATTTCCGTCATTTCCTTTCCCCTTTTAAAAGCTCATCCTCCTCTTTTATTCGCACCCTCTCTCTTTCTCCCTTTTCTGTCCCCCCCCCCCCCCCTCTCCTCTCTCTTTTCTCTCTGACCTGCCTTTCCTCCTCTCCTTTTCCTTCCCCTCCCTCTCCTTCTTCTCCTCTCTTCCCCCTCTATCTTTCCAAACTTTTTTTATTCGATTCTCAAAACCGTTTTTTCTGATAGGGGATCAAATCTCCTCTCCTTTCCTTCCTGATCCATTATTGTTTTTTAAAAAAAAAAAAAAAAATAACAAAAGGGGCACACAAAACCCCCCACCCCCACTGCAACATCAAAATTAAAACCAATCCCTCCACCCCCCCCCCCCCCCCCCTCTTAAAAAAACACACACTTCCTGCCCCTGTAAAAACCTTAAGTTTCCCAAACCCCCGAAAATTAAAATACTTCAAACCTAAAGTTTTCGTAGGGGCTTGCTAGAATTAAGGGGAAAATTAGAGTCTTGACGGGGGCTTGGGAACAGGTGTAGAAGAAAAAAAAAAAAAAGAAAACCCCAAAGAAATCATAAGAAGACAAACAACCCACAGAGGAAACAAAAAAATGTAAATAAGAAGAAGAATTTCCCTATTGGGGCTTTATACACTCCTTTTGGATCGATTGGAAAATCCTGGGGTTTACCCCTCTCCATAGTTGCCCCCTCTTACCGTACTCGGTTTAAAAAAAAGTACCAGGGGCCTTAACTGCGTGTCTTTAAAAAATTAAATACCCTAACGAACATTGTAAGTTAAGTGTTTCTGTTGGCCTGGGACAAACCCCGTAAAGCCTTTTTAAACTTTGCGATATTGCGAATAAAAACTCTCGTTGTATTTGGACAATGATGCAGTGATTTATTCTTGTTTTGATAGAAAAATGGTAGGGGGATGTCACGATCAAAAGCAATGAAAAATTTAAGGGGAAAGGGCCCTTTTTTTTTGCGTAGGTATTGATTTTTTAAAAGATTGTTTTCCAAGGGGGGCTGAAGTATTAATTTTGCTAGTGTGAAAAATTAAAACCATGTAAGTAGGTAATCTGTGGTGATATGATTGTGGGCAGATCTTTTGATATTGTGCAAATGTGGGGGACATTCTGAGTAAGATTAGTTTTAAAAGGCTTGTGGGAGTGGTTTTAAAATTTATGTGGATCCATAATTTTTTTTAGGGGGTTGATAAAAACCCTTTCCTTTTGGGCCTTTTTTAATAAAATCTTTTAAAAAATACCAAAAAACTTAAAACAAATTTAAACCCCCTAATGGGGTTTTGGGTTCAGACCTCTGTTTGTTAACCACAATAGCACAAATCCCTTTTTGAAATGGATTCTTTTTCCCCCATAACAAATAATCAATGCTTGGGAGGGCTTACACTCTAAAAAAACACTTAGTTTTAATAATATCAATTGAAATACCCCCTTATCAAACCCAAAAAACCATCTGAATACAACATTTGCATACAAACGTTTGAACAGAATTTTTGAAAAAACGTGGGTTTATTTTTCTTTTAACCATTGTTAAAAAATTCAACCCCATTATTAATATTTCCGTTTCTATTTAAATTTTTTAAAATAAATTTGGGAATTTTTTTTTTGGGCCCTAATTTAAAATTTATCAGACCATACCCAATCAAAACAACAACCCCACCCCCCCTGACAACCCTTTCCCCCTTTTCCCTTTTCTGATTTAAGAACTGGGAATTTTGTTCTTGCGCTGGCTTTTATTTTTGTACTTTTTTTCACCCAGTTTTCAACCCGTTACATTTTAATTTCCCCCCCATTACTTCTAACTTCTGTCAGGGGAAAAGATACCAAATACTTTAAAATCTATAACAATGAAGTACTAAAATATTGAGGATTGGATTATTCCTTTTTTAATCTTTAATAATTGACATCGTCTATGGATAAATTAAAAGCAGAGTTGTGCTTTCGGCTTTGGAATTAATTTACGTGTTGTAAAGCCCCCAAAATTTCCACCCGTCATAAAATTTAAACCTCGTTTACTGCCAATTTGAAAACGCTTTTGAATTCGCCATGAATTAATCTATCTTTTATGTCCATACAGCTACCCTACTCAAGACTGTACAACTTATAACAAATTTCTGAAGTTAAAGGACAGTATCGACATCGTTCAAAAATTTTGGCTAAATTCAAGCTAATATTGATGGCACTCACTGAATTATCAAGATTATAACATTTTTTAAATAAAACTGCTTCTTAAGAGATACAGAAATTTGGTTGTTGTTGGTTTTTTTTGCGCTGCTTTATACTATATGACAATATAAATATTTTGACAACGAATTGAATACCAGTCATTTAAAAAAAATAGTTCTGGATGCTTCCCACTATTATAGATTTAAAAAAATGTAAAAAAGCAAAAGACCACGTAGACACACACACACCACAAAATCAAACAAAAGCAGGGAAAATACCAACAAAAGAAAAACAAAAAAAAAACCAATAACCCCCCCCCAAAAAAAAAAAAAAAAAAAAAAACACAGCAAAAAAAAAAAAAAACAACAACACCAACCCCCCCCCCCCCCCAAAAAAAAAAACAAAAACAAAAAAAACAAAGAAAACCCGCCGAATCTTCCTCTGTGCCACCAACCCAAACTCTCGAGCAGTATTTAATGGATACTTACCAATAGAGAACACGACAATTGTTCTTATAAGAAAAACAATCACCCTTCTGGGAAAAAAAATCTATCCCAGAAAAAAAAACAAAAAAAAAAAACCCCCGAAATTAACACACACACACACACACACCTCAAACACACATAACGATTAATTTTACTCACAAACAGAGGATGTGGGTTTGTGAAACATTTAAGACGATACGGATATATCATGTAATTACGTGGAAATTTGAATCCAGCTCAGTAAAAGCAAAAACGGAAAAATTGCCCAGCTTTAGTGTGAAGGACGAATAGTGCAAGCAACACTATTTGTCCGTACTAAGGCAACCACGTTGAAGCTATTCGACCTTAAGGACGAAAGGGCTACCCATTAATAATTAAAATATTATTTTATCTCCCACATCTTTAAGCAATTTATTCCATCTGACCTAAAAAATGCCTTTTAATTAAGATAATCTACATCTCTTAACTGAAATTGCAAATTTCATCGTGATTTAAAAATGTTATCGAATGATGCAAATCGCACACGTCACACCCACTCTTCATAACAAACACACCATAATCCTATAAATGATGACAAAGGGACTAGCAAAGATTATGATAACAATCTTTAATACTTTGATATTAGGATTGTTGTTGGTTTGTGTTTTGGGGTGTGTGTTTGTTAACTTTAGGACCT
>NW_027627133.1:0-2500 GCF_034508935.2 Berghia stephanieae
TAATTGACATCCCTGCCGACTATAGGAGTCCAGGAATCCCATTCAGGCGTTATGATAGTTTCATCTTCAAATATTTTGATGAGTAAGATGGATCTCATTTGTTTAAAAGTGCTGGTTGCAGTGGCGTGGCATGCTAACAATATAGGGTGGTGCCAGAATCAGAAGAAAATGACTTGAAACATGCTATATTTGTAAATATAAAAGAATGGAAAAAATATTTAAAGAAAAGACTTACTCAAATAAGTAAGAGGCGCTAGATACCATTTCTCAGTATAATTTGTTTTTAAAATGCTGTAGTCCATTTTTAAAAGATAGAAGCGGTGCCAGGCACCAAATCAACTAATATAGCCACGCCCCTGGCTGGTTGTATTGTATTGTAACAAATATGGCGATTTTCCTGTTCCTGGTAAGCTGAGAGTTAAACTATATCGTAAATGAGTAAATAATCAATGTTAAATATTTTACTATATAGATATTATAGTATCAAAATCTTGTTTGTTCGTTGAAAATATATATGTGACCCACAGCCTCAAACTTGTATTATGTTGGGCTGGACTTTCTACCGAAAAGTGAATTTAAAGTGTTAAATCATAAAAGTGTAAGAATAAGAATCTACAAATTCGTTGCAGTTTAAAATACAGTTCTCGGTGGACTCTTGCACGCCGAATCACAGCACGTTCTGCAATACCACATGTTGGAGGTGGTGACTGAGTATATTGATTACCTCCCATGCGTATCGGATTTAGGCACACTGAAGTTCCAGCACGCCTTTTGGCTTCTCATGAGAGCGTGCCTAAATCCAGCGAGTACTGCACTACAGTGTTCCTTCTCATGAGCCATATAGGGGTTCCAATAGCTCATATTAGTTGAGTACTTGCTTCACGTGTAAAAGAACTGAAATCAATCCCAGGTCAATTTTTTTCCGGATCCCTCTGTCCACCCAACAGTGGTTGGGTAGCTGGGTTTGTTAGAGGTAATGGAAAGTACTTTGCTATGACTAGCTTCTTACCCAAAGGGCCGAAAGCAATTGCTAGAGTTTGTTTCACGCTATAGAAACTGGTATAAACTCCGACTCCATGGGGTTTAATGGCTCTGAAGGACTAGTTTTTGTATGCACCATATAAATAAAGTAAACATAAATCACCGATTCAAATATCAGCAGCTACTCGTAGTTTATCCCAATATATTATTGGTTTGAGTCAATGGGTCCAAAGATTTTTTTTTAAAATAGAAAAAAACAAACAAACAAATAACAGTAAAATAAAAATAAAAGAACATCAATAAGACTTATATAGACCAAAATGTAACGTTAAACAATACGTGAAATCCATTTCATATCACGAGTATCATAATCCATTTTATAATAACTGAAGAATGCATCAGACTGGGACAAGACAGTCGGCCTCTCATGAGATGACACGGGCAGTAAGTAAGTCAAGTATAGTAAATAAGTAAGTAGTAATTATACTTGGTCGAGAAATAAGGAAACTATATTCTGAGATTTACAGCCCTCATTAATAAATTGCAAGTATTCAGAGAATACAAAATAAGGAACAGAAAAATAAAAATAAAAATACACTGTCTCATTTGGTCAGTTACCTAAAAAAGATGCCGGTCAATGACTCAAAAAGTAAACTATTTAAGTAGAAAGTTGTTAAAGCTTTAAACCACTTGTGATACCTTTAAGTTATAAATGCCAATGAAGAAAAAAATCCCAACACAACCGTAATCAAAAGGCGTTCACAAACACTCATAACAATAAATATCTCACGGGTGAAAAAATCTCTCAAAGAGATAAAAAAAAATCCCTCATATATGCCAGTATTAGTGCTAATACTGATGTGACCATGACAGCAACCCCCCCCCCCCCCCCCCCCCCAGTATACTGAACATGGACAGAAGCTGCATTTAAGAGAAAGGGAAAGATAAAAGAAACTGTTTTGTGTGCAGATGCAGAAATGGAGGGTAGGAGGTACAGCAAAAGTGAGTGACTTACAGTGAAATCCTGATAATGCCAACACTGTCGGACCATAAAAAAAATGTTGACTTTATCCATCATAAATGGAACAAACTTATAATATAAAGAGCTGAAAATTTGATCCAAACAAAAGGTGTTTACTTTAAAAAGAAGTTGACTTTAAGAGTGTTGACTATATTATGTGGATTACATTGTAAGGGAGAAGAAAAAACAACCAATCATAAACCACACGCACACGCCCAACAGAAACCACGGATAACCGCAACCTCACAACAAGCCCTTAAATCGGAATTTGGACTATAAAGAGCATCCTGACGATTCATTTGTTAATTTATAAGACAGAATTCGTCTCCACAGAGACATATCAATACGTATAATAATAATGGCTTTTGTTGGTGACAGATTTATATGAGTTGGCCATCAGATAACAACAAACATCCTGTCAGCAGGGTGACGCCAGAGCCTATCCAATGGAGCATGAAGGACCACAGGTAGTTCGTGCTCTTGTCTCGGTACATATCC
>NW_027627133.1:5000-19751 GCF_034508935.2 Berghia stephanieae
AAACCTTAAAGTACACACTAAATAATCAATTATCTAGTTCATCGAACGTTCAAGAAACCAAGAATAGCATCATCGCCATCATCATCATCATCATCATCATCATCATCATCATCATCATCATCATCGTCATCATCATCATCATCATCGTCAACCCCGTCGAACTCATCATCATTACCTTCATCACCACCATCACTAAGACCAGCACCAACATCGTTATCATCACCATCATTATTCTTCAACTTACAAGCAAATACGATAATCATTAGTATGGCTGTGTAGATCCTTGACCTCTGTGGAGTGCTACAATCACCTGGCACCCAAGCACACAGCAAACCCAGTAGGGCGAACAGGAGGCAAGCGGCGGTACTGATGGAAAGGCCGACAGTCGATCTCATTAGATCTGAAATAGAAAACAAATTGGAGAATTCTTTTAAATGTAGATGTAGAAACAAAAATCATGAGCACTGTCGTGGCGCACTGAAGTCCTTAGCTTTGTATTCCTTGCTAAAATACAAGACGTGTTATTTACAAGAAGAAGAATTTTTAAAAAAATAAGTTTTTTCTAAACGTGCTCAAAGCGCTTTAAAAGGCCAACAGCAACACTAAACATATAGGACCGGACATCATCATCATCATCATCATCATCATCATCATCATCATCATCATCATCATCATCATCATCATCAAAGGACGAATGCATCATCATTACCTTCATCACCACCATCATTTTTCGCCTGTTAGGCGATATTACAATTTTTTCCGGACAGACAACGCTGTTAACGGCCATGTACTTATTTAACAACTGAGTACGGTGAGAGATTAGCTTTTTCCAATGACTCAACTATGCGCCGATCGAAGCTCGAACCCAGGACCTTCCGATCCGAAAGCGAGCGCCATAGCCCAAGACCACAAGAGCACAATAATCGAAGAAGAAGAAGAAGAAGAAGAAGAAGAAGAGGAAGAGGAGGAGGAGGAAGAGGAGGAGGAGGAAGAGGAGGAGGGGGAGGAAGATGAAGACTAATATATAGTAAAGGACCTAACAGTAAAAGAGTCTGCTAGGAGAAAAGATGAAGCACTGTAAAGCGAGTTGAACACGGTGAAATCATATAAACGCACATTTATATATGAGCAATGATCTATTTATTTCATTTATTTATCAATAAAATGAGGTATAGAAAATTATCGACTAAATGATTTAAAACCAACTGTAGATTTTCAAGGTACGTAACTGCAATAAAATCCACTAAATTAAAAAAAAAAACTGGTTTATTTCCCTTGATTGCCGCAATACGATCCCCTCTAAATTTTTATAAATGTTTATTTCCCTTGATTGTTTCTGATCAAAATTACTGCATAGTGTAAAGGGTGAACAGTACACGTTTCGGGCATTAATAAATACAATTTTCTCAATAAAGAGCAAATTACATAGCACGGAAAGTTTGGGCTTAATAAATAAACCATTCTCCAGTTCGAAGTTACCAATATTGATTGACTTGTCTCGAAATTTATATCGTCACTTGTCACAATGAAGATTTATACATAGGGGCATGTTCGCTGCGTTTCACCTTGTCATAGTTTTTTCCTGGGAAATAAACATAATATGCAGTCTTTTAGGAATTCTTGTTTTGAATTAGTACTCTTACAATATCCGACCCTGCCTTTAATCAGGTACTCATTTAGAACTGAGTCAATTGAGCAGTAAAGTTAGGTGCCCCAAACGTAAACAATAACAAGTTGCTAGTGATTTCCGTTAGGGACCGGATAATTTTACGCACAATATAGGTCTCCCAATTTTGTAGTTTGAGTTGTAGGCAATACACTTTCAGTATTGAAAATATGTTTACATAAAATCTAACAGTTGCAGAAATAATAATATAAGGCTAAATTATTATGAAAATCAGGCTCCGAATAATTCTCGTTTTGTTCACACCAGCGCAATAATTTGCTCTGGTCTAAAAATAGATAGACTGTAACTTTTGATAAATTTTAGAAAATTTTACCTTTTGTTCCATAAAATATCCATATCTAGACATTATTTGATGCATGATCGAGTATTTATGAATATGTGTTTCTTTTGCCACCTAACAGCCAAATTTTAAAGGTTATTTTTTTTCTATTATTTACATTGGAACGTGAGCTGTCAAGACAGGAACATGTGGTTTGCCACGTGCTTCTCGACCTTTGTTTACGTTTGGGGCACCTAACTTTACTGCTCTATTGGGGCAGTTCTGAGTAGATCTATTGACCTCAACCACGGAGCGACAGTTTTCCAATAATTCTCACCCATCGGATCAGTGACCACGCTCAACACTTGCTTGATTTTGGTAAAAGATTAGGTGTCGCACCATTGGGTCACTGAAGCCCCCCCCCCCCCCCCCCCCCCAAATTCTGACTCATAGCAAAGTCTTACTTTGATCAAAGGAAGAAAACATTTTTAAAAGGTTACTGCCTCTGGCTAAATTTTCTATTGCCTCTATTTTCATAGGTATTTGAGATATGATCGTTTTGACAAGTCTGTCTGCTTTCCTATGACCCAAAATTTCAAAAACTTGAAAAAAAAACGTGATTTGCTGAAACCCTGCCTTTTCGTTGGTTAGGGCAAGTGATTGTTACATAAACTTGGAATATCCATACAAAATAATGGATTTAAAATCATAAAATTTTTTTTCTAAAACATTGAGCTTTTATATAGCGCAATATCTACTTAACGTGCTCAAAGCGCTTTACAAGGGGTCCCTGGTCAACAGCAACATTTAACATGTAGGACGAGACATGACCACTGTTAGGCGATATTACAATTTTTCGGACAAAGACAACGCTGTTAACGGCCAGGTACTCATTTTACACCTGAGTACGGTGAGAGAATGTGAGTAAAGAGTCTTTTCCAAGGACTCAACTATGCGTCGAGCGAGGCTCGAACCCAGGACCTTCCGATCCGAAAGCGAGTGTCATACCACTAGACCACATAGCCGCACAAAATCATCTCCCTTTCCAAGTACTTTGTCCTCATTCCCAACACTTGTGCTATACGTACTGTACGGCTATGTGATCTAGTGATATGACACTCGCCGTGGGATCGGAAAGTCCTGTGTTCGAGTTTCGCTCTAAGCGGCGCATAGGCCAGTTATTGGAAAAGATTCTTTTCTGACATTCTCTCACTCTCCTCGTGTAAAAAGAGTACTTGGTGTTAACAGCGTTGTCTCCGTCGGATAAAATTGTAACAGCTGTCATGCCTCGTAATACATGTTTAGTATTGCTGCTGGCTAGGGAAGCCTTGTGTAGCGCTTTGCGCACGTTTAGTGGATATTGCTCTATATGAAAGCTCAAATTTACTATTTTCCCACTGTTTCTCATGTATGATATGTCACAATCCGCTATAATGTGGGTGTAAACCAGAAGTCGAACCCCCCCCCCCCCTTCCCACAAAAAAAGACGTCTTGTTTTGTTGACAAAGGAGAAACCCAAAACATCGACATTATCTGTATTCGTTAATTAAATTGCAGTTTAGTTTCCATTATCTATTGCTTTTCTTACAAAAAAAAAAAAAAAAACACCAAACAAACCCCTACTTCTAACTTTGTTGTGCTGCAATACGCTTCAACAGTCGCAACGTCACTTCCCTCGTAATGACGCATGGTAACTTAGTACGTAGCTCTAAACTATCGGAACAATGGCGAACGCCCTTATGAAATATTTCTCCGACGAGCATAAAAGCGTATCCAGAGGAAAAAAACCATTATAATTATTAAATTTGATCATGTTTTGACTTGTACATATTCTGATCACAAGACATATGAAAAGTTCTAGCCTGCATGAAGAATATAAAGTACCGATTTTCTTTATTTAGAACCACGATGGCCGCCGGTGCTGGGCGACGTGACATCAGACTATTGAATCCAATTCGTCTAACAAGTGGGATATCTTTTGTCGTTTCTCAATTTTAGATCTTTAAGGTAAATTTATATACTTTATTGATTTCATTTATCATTATAATAACAAATATCTCAGTCGCAGCACCAACATTGCCATCACATCTTTTTTATTATTACCAACCACAACATCCACAGGTGATATCACCACCATTACATCAACCACTTCAACAACCACAATCACTACCGTGACCAAAACAATACCACCACAACCATTATCATAATCGCAACCACTACACTTACTTCAACAACAACTACCATCAAAACAGCCACAACCACCACCACCACAACCTATACTACCAGCACTTCGTATCACCACCACCACGACCAGGATCATCCCCCACCCTCCTTCCTCCTCCTCCTCCTCCTCCAACGAACCACTACCGTTGTCACAAACACAATCCACCCTCTACCTTTGGTCTCTATCTAAAGACTGACATACACTGAAAAATTTGGCCAGAAAAACTCGTCCTTAAAATATCTATGGATAAAACGACCCTCATCTTTGAAAACACTCTCAAACCAAGGACCTGCGAAGTCCCAGGTTTGAGAGACTTTTGCAAAGACGAGGGTCATTTTAATCTATTGATATTTGGAGGACGAGTTTTCTGGCCAAATTTTAATTAAGTGTTATTTCAGAGTACGACAGAAGAGTGGGACATCAAGAATTGACAGGACGGCTTTTAAAACGTCAAATTGGATAAAGTTGTGTCTGATTGAATCTCATGCTTCGCTTTGAAATAAATGCTAGTCTGTGAGTGTCTGTGAGGGGGTGTTTGTGTGGGAAGATACTCCGTTCACTCTCTCTCTCTCTCTCTCTCTCTCTCACTCTGAGAGAGAGAGAGAGAGAGAGAGAGAGAGAGAGAGAGAGAGAGAGAGAGAGCAAGGATGCCTAGGTTTGAAAGAGAGAAAATGACGGATA
Organism: Berghia stephanieae; assembly: GCF_034508935.2. Classification (NCBI taxonomy): domain Eukaryota; kingdom Metazoa; phylum Mollusca; class Gastropoda; order Nudibranchia; family Aeolidiidae; genus Berghia; species Berghia stephanieae. The sequence goes on from NW_027627133.1 coordinate 9,852, forward strand.
GAAAGAGAGAGGGAGGAGTGAAGGGGAGTGGAAAATATAAAGCAGAACGAGAAAGAAAGAATAGAGGAATCAAAGGACAATTTGATTTACATTTCTAGAATGCTCCAATCTACCAGTACAAGAACTAAAACCCATCGACGCTTTTAAAATCGTTGCTCAACGTTGCTAGCGTTTCTGTGTTCATGACAAGCTAGTTCTTTGATTCATTCCATGTTTTTATGTGACCATGTCAATATAACATTAATTCCACATTGACAAGCCGTAAATAAAAACTCAACAGCGGCAAAGCGACGGAGATAGAGTTGGTTTAATGGATTCCTATCAGCGCACACACATACCATTAATTCCCATACAATAATATATTGAGCCCTTCAATTCAATTTGTCGAAACTAATGGGACTACAACGCCTACAGCTAGTCAAAAGATTCCCAAAGATTGATTTTTTATGACTGTAATAGCTGAACCGGTACCAGGGTAGATTATCACATCTAATATGGTTTATATGTTTGATTATTGATTTTATAGATGGAACGAAATTGACGTCACTCAGCTCTTTGTTATTGTTTTTAGCCAGCCATTTTAATGAGTAGTTAGTTATCACTAAACTGTATTAATCAGACTGTAAACATTAAAGGTTACACATAGTTCTGTTTGTTGGTACCGTATATCCAGCTGACGAATGTTTTAAAAAAAAACTAAATGCAATGCACCAATAGTCAAAATATGAAACATTTTATATGCTATTTTGAAAGTGATGGAGACATTGTTTCTTGAAGAGACGAAACTAACATCTCACACATTTCTGTGCATCTTTGTTTGAAATCACTGTTGACACCCAAGTCGCCCCGAAAAAAAACTGTTTTGAGACGAAAGGTCACAAAGTGAAGATACAGGAGCCCTTCCGTACGTTCCTCGAGGTTGCCTCACACTTTTCAGACATTTATTTATTCAATTTGTCAATTTTTAGTAGCATTTTTAAATCAGTAAAACAAACCTTGATTGATTGGTAAAAGTTAACATTTCCTAAAAGACCAATGTTTTGGTTCTCAGCCACCATTTTGTCGTTGAAGTATTGAAAAGCAGTGCAGAGCTTTTTTAAATTTTAGCGTTAGATCGAGGTCCCATTTTTTTTTCTATTAAGGTTAGTTTAAGGTCGTAGTAAAGGTCGTAAGGTTTTTGTTTTTCCTATTAGGGTTAGTTAAAGGAATACTTGAGCTGTTTCCCTTAGCTCGAGGATCGTGCGGAAGGAAGGCTTATCGAAGATAATCCTCCTACACTTTTGTTGCCACCCTTTTACTTTCTGATACATTTATCTATTGATTTTATACGTCTGGGCATAATATGTTTTTAAGGGTTTTATGGCGCTTGCAACACATTTAGTTTATATCAGCGCCAGTTAAAAGGAAGAAAATGAGATAGTAAAACGTTCTAGAATTACAATTAAAGCACCAAAGAAAAAGTAAGACAAAGGGGAAGTGGGACCAAATAGGGATCAGATGTAGATTCCAAGAGCATAATACCATCAATGTACTTAGTTTGAGATCACCAATAAGTCTCATGTGGACACAAGCACGGCCCCCACCAAGGGGAACACTCAAATGCTTACATTAAAAATTAAAAATAACAAATAGAATAACACATAACTGTCATGGTCTCAAGTGAGTAAAGAGCTACTCGACTATGCATAAAATATATGTAGAATGAGGCCCCAGAATTTACTAGTTACTATAAATGAAAAACAATTAACGATTTGTTTACAATGAAATAAAAATGATGATGAAATTTAATTAAAAGAGATAAACAGTGATCGTGGCAGTTACAAATAGAGATATGAATATTTTACGTAACTTATAATAATATGTCAGGTTCATAAGTTTACGTTTCCAGGCAGTTGATGGGATTGGATGATCTATTCCTCTGATAACAGGATTGGACTCGTAAAATTCCACTTCCAGGCAACTGGTAAGGAGTTATAATGTAGTACAGCGGGCTTGGGTTTGATCCTTGAAGATTATACAATCAAAGTTAAAAGCTCCGGCGTCTTAATGGTGTAGATATAATATCTACAAAGTCCCAAAAGATAAAAATCTTACAATATATATATAGGAATAGAGTGACTGGCCGTCCGGCATAGATTGTGGAGAGAAAGTGAGTGTCGAATGTTAGACCTATCAGCTTTTATAATAAGTGGCTACGTGACAGAATGTAGAACGAAAAGTATTCACTAATTAGAAATTAATTCGAGGGAAGGCTATAAAAGGAAAGACGATCTAATATTAGAAGGTAAAGTTTATCTAGGCCTACCGAAATATAACTGGAGTGAGATGAATTCAGTTCTTAATAAAATAAAATTTAATAAGATAATTGTGAACAATCTTTACTGTGACACCCCCCACCCACGTTTAAAATATACTCTTTAACCATTATGGGAAAGATAGATTTTACAAACGGAAGTAAATTTACTATCATGATAATCTAGCATTAATCCATTGTTATGATTTGTGCTACAATTAAATTATTTATTAACTAGACATGGAAATGTTTATATTAACGTAGGTATATGAATGGGTGACAATAACAATGAAAGATTGTGATTACAAATCATTATGATGAACAACATGATGGCAATGTGATTACAAATCATTGTGATAAACAATAGTGATGGCAATGAAGCATGATTTAAGTCGATGATATGAAGGTAATTTACTGAATGAAATGAATGAAAATGTAAATGGAATATTGACATTTCAATTATTAATCATAAATGAGTGAAAATTCATAACAATGATAGATAAAGAGAAGATTTCCCAAATCATGAATGGGTATGGTATATATATCCAAACAATACTCAATGTTACATTAAGTTGGGTCATCATGTTTACAAATAAAATTATCGAATTTGTGCGTTCTGATTTGGCATAATTTGCGAGGTAACTAACAGTATGCATGGGAGGTTAATTTATACCCTTCTCACGTGTTTATACTAATCGAGAAAGTAGGTCGGCGTGAATATTTTCACAGCCTGGTATGTGAGAGATACTGAAAGTGTAATTTTGCAAAAATAGACTCCACCTTAGTACTCTACTGTTATTCATTTTGTTATTTCTTATGTACGTGAGTGGTTTATGGTCCGTTTCGACCACAAACTCTTTTAGCAGTAGATATCTGCTGAATGTCTTTAAAGCAAAGACGATGGCCAGTCCTTCACGCTCTATTACAGAGTATCGTGATTCTCTGTCCAATAATTTTCTGCTTGCATATAAGCAAGGCATTAGAGTTCCCTCATGCTCCTGTAATAGTACACCTGCGATGCCCTTATCAGACGCGTCAGTTCTTACAACAAATTCTTTTGATATGTCGGGTAATTTAAGAATTGGTTCTGAACAGAGTAATGCCTTTAATTGGTTAAAGCTATTCTGACACGCTTCTGTCCAAACAATTTTGTTCGGTGACCCATTCTTTGTCAGATTTGTTAGCGGTGTCGCGATGTGCGCGAAGTTGTAAATGTATTTCCTGTAAAAATTTAGGAGCCCAAGTACTTTGCGTACTTCTTTTTTTGTCTTAGGTGGTTGCAATTGTGCGATTTTTGTTTGTTTTTCTGTCTCGGGTGTCTGTGTCCCATGACCAACGGTATGATCAATCCTGCATTTGAAGCTTCGATATTAGTAAACATAGGTTGCGACACTGTGTCTCTATCAAAATATTTTTTTAGCATATTTGCATGGAATGTCTTTGTTGTGTTGTTAATTTTAATCTCGTAATTAACATTAGATTTTACTGCTGTTATTTTGAATGGTCCTTTCCATGTAGCTAAAAGTTTACTCGAGTCATCGGGTAAGAGTATTAGTACTTTGTCACCAATCTCAAATTTTCTTGACTTGCTTTTTCGATCGGAGTATTCCTTGTATTTCTCTGCTTTTTTAGTGACGGATTCCTGTGCTAGCTTACATGTATCCTCTATTCTGTCTTTCAGGTTTCTTACATATTCGTAAGCAAACATAATTTCGTTATTGTCCTCCTCATTCCCTTTACAAATGTCGGCTACTATATTGATCGGGCCGCGAGGTGATCGTCCATACATCAACTCAAATGGGGAGTAGCCTGTAGATTCTTGGGGTATTTCTCTATATGCAAATAGGATTGCTGGTAAGTATCTGTCCCAATCATCTGGTTTTTCTGCTGACACTTTTCTTAACATATTCTTTAGAGTGCCATTAAATCTTTCACAAAGACCATTTGCTTGGGGTGGTAGGGAGTTGTGAATGAGTGTTGTATTCCCATGAGTTTCATGGTTTCATGCATCATATGTGATGTAAATTGGGGTCCATTGTCCGACAGTATCTCATTTGGTATGCCTATTCTAGTAAAAATTGTCATCAATGCTTCAGCTATGTGATCCGATGTAGTTGATTTCAATGCTATCGCTTCTGGCCACCTGGTTGCGTAATCGACTAGTGTTAGTATGTGTGTATGGTTTCTATCTGATTTTGTTAAAGGGCCTATAATGTCAATTGCAACTTTTTGAAAAACTTTTTCAATAACTGGGGTTGTCTCTAATGGCAATCTCGGTATTCTGCCTTTTGCGACTCTTCTTTGACATGTGTCACAAGATTTCACATATTCTCGGACGTCTTTAGTAATTCCAGGCCATGTGAAATTCTCGGATATTCTCTTCAATGTGGAAGAGCTCCCAAGATGTCCAGAGGTTATTGAATCGTGCGCTATTCCAAGGATTTTGTTTCTGTAAATACTCGGTGTGACCAGTTGTTTAGCTATTTTGTTTCTTTTCCTATGTAACCTGAACAGAATATCTTTTTCAATGATGTATTCAACTTTTGATTTCGTCCCTTTGTTTGCGATATTGAAATATGAAGTTAAAGTCGGGTCCTTTTTCTGTTCTTCAATGAACGTGTTCCTGTCGAATTGTTGTGGTTCAAGAGAAATAGTCATTGGCTTCTCTGTTGTCTTAGTCATCTTTCTTGTTTCTGCTAGACAAGCTGTTTCTTGGGTCAATGACCATTCTTTTACATCTGTTGGGTTGTCTTTAAGACCTTTTATATTGCCAACAATAACATCAGCGACGGGGTTGGGAAGTATACAGCATTCCACTATTCCTGTATAGTATGGGGTTTCTATGTACACATTAGCTGTTTCAAAGGTTTCGACTGTGCCACTGAATGTGATGCATTGTACCGTTTTTTCCAGTTTTGTCTTCGTCATTGATCAAAGATGCTTTTATTCCTACTGTACTGCATCCTGTGTCTCTCAATATTTTGCAATCAGTTCCATTAGCTTTGCCTTCACAAAAAAATAGCGATCCTGATTTGTGAGTTTGTGTTAAAAGTGACATACCTTTCACGCAATACACATTTATATTTTCTCCTGACATTACTCGTGTCTGATTGTTTACACCTGTTTGGAGTGATGCATTTGCAGTTTCTTTTGGATATCCCACGATTTTGTAACATTTGTCTGCTGTGTGGCCTTTCATTCCACAATATTGACATTTAATTATAGGTTTGTTGGTTTTCTTATACTCAGTATTATTGTCAGTGCTATTTCTTGTTTTGTTTTGATAGGGTCGGCTATGGTCTCTATTGAACTGTTTGTTCCATGGTTTGTTACTATGGTCATCCTGTTTCACTTGCGTGTTCCGAGTGATTGATCGGCTCGTCCTATTTGAGTACTGAACTTTAGGTGTACCTGGACTCTGAGCAGCAGCAGCGTAGTATGGTTCCTTCAATGTTCTGCTAAGGGGTGTCAATGGATGTGCGCTGTTAAAGTTTTCTGCGTAGATTTTTAATTTGTCCAAGTTTTCTGGCTTTCTCTCTTTAAAGAATGCGACTAAATCTGGGTTGCAAGCTTGATAGATTCGATTCTTCAGCGTGAGATAGTAAAGGCCTGCAAAGTCGTCTTGTTTTACGTTTGCCAACTCAAGCCACCGATTTAGAAATTGAGTAATTCGGTTCACGAATGTATTAAAGTCTTCTCCACTTTCCGGTTTTGCAGTGTGAAACCTTTCCTGGTAACCATCTTCCGTTAATCTAAATCTTTTTAGTAGAGCGTCTTTAATTTTACCATAATCATCTGCATCTTCAGTTGTTAAGGTATAGAAAACTTTTAGCGGTTCTCCAGATAAGCAGTTAATCAAGGCTGTGGCCCATTTGCTTTCTGGCCAACGATAACCTTTAGCCTGAACTTCGAATCGGTGTAAGAAGGATTCTAGACAGTCTGAGCGTTCATCGTATGTTGGCATGCGTGGAAGTTTCACGAAAAATTCATCACTATTATTATGTTTTCTTTCATGACCGGTTTTTGTTTTTTCAATTTCCAGCATCATTTGGGTCCTTTTGGTTTCTTCTTCTGCTAAAGCTATTTGTCTTTTTAGTTCCCTTTCTTGGGCTCTTTCTTCTCGTTCTTCTCTGCGTATTCTTTCTTCGTGCTCTTTTTCTTCTCTACGAATTCTTTCTTCGTTTTCTTCTCTACGAATTCTTTCTTCATTTTCTTCTCTACGAATTCTTTCTTCGTTTTCTTCTCTACGAATTCTTTCTTCATTTTCTTCTCTACGAATTCTTTCTTCTTTTTCTTCTTTTATTTTCTCTTCGCACCATGAAAATATCCTTTCCTGGGGTATTTCTAAGTCCTTTGCGAGACTTAAGTATCTTTTATATGCTTCCATTTTTGCAATAAATTAGTTACGATGTTTTATATATATTATATTGACAGGATACTGTTACTGACTGTTTTATTTATTTACACTTACTGGAATGAACTGTTCTATTTTTAGAAATCTCTCTCTCTTATTTCAACTTATTATGTATGTTGAATTTGATGCCTTTTATCGTTATATCTTATAAAGCAATGTGTCAATACAATGCGGAGTTATTATGACTTGTGTCAATAACAATGTGTCAATCGCGTGTACTCTAAACTATGTTACTACGAAAAATGTATCACCAATGTGTGTGACTCGTCGTTAGTTTGTGTACAATTATTCGCAATGACGCTAATATACTAGAGTGTGATAACAATAATAGGATGCCAAAATAATCCCAAGTTATCTATCACTAAATATAACACGACGGCTAGTAGACTCCTTTTATTATTATTTAGTTTTTAAAGACTCACTTTTCAGAACATAATATATAAGTGGTTTTCGGTAACAGTAATATGCCAAAAATGCATTTAAAACAAATCACTATGCAAAACAAATCACGATGTCTATAGTTACTATGTGATGCCCAACTCATGTAAAAGAGAATAATGAAGGATATATTTACCAACTCAGTTCGTGGCTGGGACCTCTCTCTTGTTCAATGGTTGTTCAACAATTGTAATTAGGCATTGAAGAGTGTTTAACAGTGATGTCTGAAATACAAAACAATAAAATATCGTAAGATTTACAATAGTTACAAAATGTGTTCACAACACTGAGTGATTGGATGATAGGTGAATGAATCGTTATGGAATGTAAACATATTGAAAACAATTCATGAATGAGGCAAACAACAAAATGAAATGAGTGATATAATAACAAAGTGGACAAGGAATGAATGAATGAATGAAAAACTGAGTGAATAGATGAATGAATGAATGGATAATGTATGAATGAAAGAATGAAGGGAGGAATAAATGTATGAATGATTGGATAAATGAGTGAATAAACGAATGAATGGATGAATGAATGAATGAATGAATGAATAAATAAATGAATGAACAATGAATGGATGAATGATTTATAAATGAATAAATGGATGAAGGAATGAATCAATAAAATGCTATTCAATTTGAATGAAAGAATGAATGGATAAATTGCTATTCCATTTAAATGAAGAAATGAAAAAGAAAAAAAAATTAATCCTGTAAATAGGGAGTTCAATTAAAATATGATCAAGTGGGGCAATTAAGAGTTTTACAATTTAAACTTTAAAGTTAGATGAAATAGATATATATAACTAAATAAATTCAATTCTTTATATGTGTCCCCTCCAAAATGTCATGGTCTCAAGTGAGTAAAGAGCTACTCGACTATGCATAAAATATATGTAGAATGAGGCCCCAGAATTTACTAGTTACTATAAATGAAAAACAATTAACGATTTGTTTACAATGAAATAAAAATGATGATGAAATTTAATTAAAAGAGATAAACAGTGATCGTGGCAGTTACAAATAGAGATATGAATATTTTACGTAACTTATAATAATATGTCAGGTTCATAAGTTTACGTTTCCAGGCAGTTGATGGGATTGGATGATCTATTCCTCTGATAACAGGATTGGACTCGTAAAATTCCACTTCCAGGCAACTGGTAAGGAGTTATAATGTAGTACAGCGGGCTTGGGTTTGATCCTTGAAGATTATACAATCAAAGTTAAAAGCTCCGGCGTCTTAATGGTGTAGATATAATATCTACAAAGTCCCAAAAGATAAAAATCTTACAATATATATATAGGAATAGAGTGACTGGCCGTCCGGCATAGATTGTGGAGAGAAAGTGAGTGTCGAATGTTAGACCTATCAGCTTTTATAATAAGTGGCTACGTGACAGAATGTAGAACGAAAAGTATTCACTAATTAGAAATTAATTCGAGGGAAGGCTATAAAAGGAAAGACGATCTAATATTAGAAGGTAAAGTTTATCTAGGCCTACCGAAATATAACTGGAGTGAGATGAATTCAGTTCTTAATAAAATAAAATTTAATAAGATAATTGTGAACAATCTTTACTGTGACAATAACAGAGAGATGATTTATAAAGAAAAAATATCATCTCTCAAAACAATAACTATGCATTTGACTGCTTCCCTCCCAGCCGGGACTCCGGCCAGGGCCAGGACAAAACCAAGTAATATCAATCCAAGACAAAGACAGAATGCTAGTTGGAAAACAGATATGCGGGGATAAAAGACACAGTATGTACCTCCCTGCTCACTATGGAAGGTCAGGAACCCCACCAGTAGGTAAAATACTTAAAATATAACGTACCAAATACATAAAAACTACGTGTATCCTTAAACATTTATAATATGATTGATATAATTTAATGAGATGAGAACTAATCATTCAAATGGCTGTCTAAAAACAATAATAAAGACCTGAGTGACGTCAATTTGGTTCCGTCTGGATAGGGAAATTGAAGCATAGTTATTGTGATCTTGTTTCCATTATGTACGTATTATTCATAGAAATAGTGGAATTAAAAGGCAAAGTAGGAATAAAATAATTCAATGCATTAAATAAGACTTAAAAAATTGCAATGTCCGCTCTTATCGTGAAAATACAGGGGAACAAGATTAAATACGCAGGCGCATAGGTCTTTGATTGTCAACAACATTCTCATATAGATAGAATGAAGTTGACGCCACTCGGGTGTTTTTTTTTTGCCATCCAGACTATAAAAGTTCATGATTACACATGGTTTTGTGTGTTGATCCGGATGGCAATGTTGTGAGCTTCTTAGCCAAGCGCATACCATATATACAAAACACCTTTCTCCTTTTATGCTATTATAATTTGACGTGAAAAATTACTGATTTCCGTCGTAGGGTTAGACGGAAGGTTACATGTGAAATTATATTTTTTTTAATTGATGTAAATCTTGATCATAATATGGGAGTTGAACCCATTATCTTAAGATCCAAATGCCTATGATGATGATGATGATGATGATGATGATGGTGATGATGACGATGATGATGATGATGTTGATGATGATGAATATGATGATAACAATAATAATAATAATAATAATAATAATAATAATAATAATAATAATAATAATAATAATAATAATAATAATAATAATAATAATAATAAAAATATTAATAATACTAATAATAATAATAATAATAATAATAATAATAATAATAATAATAATAATAATAATATAATAATA
>NW_027627134.1:0-5476 GCF_034508935.2 Berghia stephanieae
GGGTTTCCCAAAATTTTTTTGAAAGTGTGTATGAAAACCATTTCCTACGGGGGATTTATAATGAATAGGAATTTAATAAATCAAAAGGGGTGGTTTTTTAAATTATTTTAGTGAGGATGTACAGGCAACTTTTTGGGGTTGCGGGACGTAAAAGAGTAGGTGAATTTTCTTGACGAAGCTGTATTCAGACTAAAAAAAAAAGGGTTGTTATCACTCAAAAACCCAAAAGGTTATTCACACAAGGTTTTGTATTCGGCCTAAAAACAGTGGTTTTCTTCCAATGGGGATTGGAACCATTTTATGGGATCCCCCCTTTTTTTCCCCATTGAAATGGTTTTTTAAAACCCCCAACAAAAAATAGTTTTTTCCCCCTGAATAAAAAAAACAACAAGCCATTCTTTTGAAAATATTTTTCCGCAAAATGGGGCTCTAAAACAAAGTTTTCAATTTTAAAAAAAAATATAACAACAAAATTTTTTTAAAATTTGTGATTTTTGGGTTGATAGCAACGGATCGGAAAAATTTCTATAATTGTGGGGGAGTGGATTAAGTTTTTTTGTTTTTTTCTTTCGGAGGTGGATTTAGGCGCGCTCAGAGGGTGTAAAACTGGAGAGATCAAACATTTTTGGATCTAGTTTGGCCGTACAAAGGGCCCCCCTTGGTTTTGGACCACTTTTTTAAACCTTTGGTTGTTTTTGTTTAAGATTTGAAATAGAAAAGTACCCCCCTTTTAAAAAAAACAGGCATGTGTGAAAGATAAAGGGTCATTCAATGAGTACCATGCCTATGTTCAAAACCGCCCACTCTCGAAGCTTTTGGGGGGAAGGGGGGGGTTAAAAAAAATCGGGAAAAAAATTTTTCCCAAACAAAAATAAACCGCCCCCAAAGGAAAACCCAAAGCGTTTTGTCGGTTTAGAATGAGGGGAATGCCCTTTAAAAAAAAAAAAGAAAACAGAGGGGAAAAGGGAAATTTTGGGGCTAGGGAAAAATTTCCAAATTTTCTCCCCACCCAAATGAGAATGATGATCTTGTCCAAAGATATACAAGAACTCTCCCCTTTGAGAAATTTAAGCCCGGTTTTTTTATTTTGATTTTGAAACGAGCATGAGGATATCAAATAGTAAGCCTCATCCCGGGTTTTCCCAAAAAAGAAAAAGGAAACAAGTGGAATGATGGGCAAAACAAAAAAACAAAATCGCTGTTTGGGGGAATTGGAAAAAACCCCAGGAAGTGTCAAGTTTGGGGGGAAAAAAGATGCCTTTTTGTAGTGAGAGAAAAATTTGGGTTTAAGAAAACATCCCCTTGGGGTTGGTTGAATGGAAAAGAACTTTGGCAGATCGTCAAGCGTACCCGGGAAATTTTAGGGAAAGATTTAAAGTTGAGGAGGCGGAGGGCAGTTCATGGCCCTATCACGTACAAACAAAATACAGATTCTCCAAACCCCATAGCCGTTTTTGTTGTTAGTGCTTTCAGTGAACAAGGGGCTTTTTGTTTGGAGAGGAATGTGGGGTTGTAAGTACGAATATTGTTGTTAAAATTTATCGGAAGGCTTTTTATCCCCGGATAAAGCAATTTAACATATTAAATAACCCAATCGGGTGAAAAGAGCATTTGTTTTTAGGCAATGACGAATAAGGAGTTTATAAAAAAAAAATACATAGAGAATGGAAAAATGATAAGTATAAATCAAATAACAAATGTATTCCATATTTACTGTTAGGGAAAAAATTTTTCAGTCCCTTGTTTGAGGGGATTTTTTTTAAGAAGGGTCATTTTTAAACGAAACGATTAAAGGAGAGTGTTTGGTCAAAATTAAATTTTAAATTTATTTGGGTAATATTTTTAAAAAAATACCTACTAATTTTTTAATCTGTCGGGGAGTGCCTATTCCCTAAATGTTAGGGGGTTAAAGTTGTTTTTTTTTTTTAAAAGTCAAAAATTGATCAGGAAGTGTTTTTAAAACAACATTTTTTTAAAACAATTGTAAAAATTTTTGTAACCCCAGTGGATTTTAAAGATCTTTGTTTAAAAAATTGTCAACAGTTAAAAAGACATCTTTTTTATCTTCCTAGGTGCAGCAACGGGAAATTTTAAAGTGAATGCCATCAAAAAAAGGACCCCCCTTTTGGAAAGGGAGTGACGGTGGAACCCCGCACGACGTATGGTAGATGGAAAGACATTGGCGATAAGTCGAAACATCATAAAGGATGAAAAGGCCCGTTTTTGTCCCCAAACCCGCTTGGAAAAAATTTAAGAAGTTTTTATCCGAAAATGACGTCACAAACAAAAATGGGACCAAAAGAAAAAAAAAAGGCATTTTGGGGCATTATTTTTTATTTTATTATTATTATTATTATTATTATTATTATTATTTTATTATTATTATTATTATTATATCATCATATCATTATTATTATTATTATTAAAATTTATTATTATTAAAAATTATTATTATTATTTTTAAATTATTTTTTATTTTTTTTATTTTATCATTATCTTATTATTATTATCATTATTGTTATTATTATTATTATTATTTTTTATTATTATTATTAAAATTATTATTATTATTATTATTATTATTATTATTTTTAAAATGAAATAACGATAACAATAATAAAAATTATAATAATAATAAAAAATTTAATAAAAATTAATAATAAAGAAGAAGAAAAAGGGAAGAAGAAGAAGAAAAAGAAGAAGAAGAAAAAGAAGAAAAAGGGAAAGAAAAAAGAAGAAGAAAAGAAGAAAAAGAACAAGAAGAAGAATTAAAACCCCCTTAAACCCTAACTCTAAAACTCCCGGGTTTGGGAAAATAAAATTGTCAACAGTTCGGGACATCGAGGGAAAGGGGACAAGTTTGTTGAAAATGGAGTGGTGTTAATTGCCCTATGTTGGTAAGGGCCCTTTTCCCCTTTGGGAAAATTTACTTAATCTCGTCAGTACAGTATTTTTTTAAGTGAAAAAATGGTGTTTTATTTTGTCTTGTTTCTTGTACAAAAAGGAAATAATTGCGGGAAAAAAAAAGGCCCCTTTTTAAAAAAATGTTGTAAATCGTAAATTTAAAAAAGATGAATTCCCCAAAATTGACACAAAAAAAAATTTAAAGTGGCAAAAACCCTTTGGACCCAATTTTGAAAAGTTTGTGTACAAAATAAGGGGGGAAAAAAAGGGCGCTAACATATCAACAAACCCCTTTGCAAGAAAATTGAATTCATGGGCTCGAAGTGAATAGGTGCAAAATTGCCCAGTAAAATCAAAAATTTTTTTATGGCGCTGTTTCGGTTGGAAAATTTCCCGATAAAATAAATTAAAATTAAGTGAAAACCCCAAAGAAAATTTTTGGTTCTTTTAATTTTCCCAAAAATTAAATTCCTTTCCTTTTTCTTCAACCCCTTTTCACCCCCTTAGCATCAACCCCAAAAAAAAACTTTAAACCCAAACCCCTCACCGAATTTTCCATTTAAAAAGGAAAACCTGGGTAAAACTTTCCCTTTAAAAAAGTAATATGCCTCCCCCGGCCCGCCATGTCCCCGCCTCCGCTTCATTTTTTTGGGCAAAACCCCGGTGCGTTTTGCCCCCCACTTTAGTAAATTTTAAAACCCCTAAATTTAATTTAAATTTAACCCCTTCCCCCAAATTTAAAAAGATGGGTTTCAAATTGGGGTTTTTAAAATTTTTCACGATGATTTTTTGTGTTGGCGTTTTACCCTAAAAAAATTAGGTAAATTTTTAAAACCGGTTTTAAAAAGATAAATGCTTTAGTGTTATTTTGTATTTTCTTTTGGTTAAACCAAGATTAAAAAATTCGAATGTTCTGTGGACAGTGAGGGTTTAACGCCCTGGGTTTACGGGGTTTCCCTTCACCATGCCCCGGTAAATTTTGGGCATGGCGCTCGCATTTTTTTATTGGTTTTGTTTTGTGTATCTTTTTGGGGGGTTTTTTTTTTTGGGGGGCGGTGGTTTGTTTTTTTTTTTTCATTTTGTTTGAGTTTGGGGAGGGGGGGGGGTGGAGTGATAAGTTAGGTTTGGTTTTGGGGGTTGGGGGGTTTTTTTATGGCTTTGTTTAACCTTAATTGAGCTTTTTTATCACGTTTTTTTTTGGTATATCATGAAATTGGAAATGTTGCTGTTGAAGGAAAGAAAAAAAAACGATAAGTGTTGAATTGTAAATTCCCAATTTTTTTAAACGAAGACGTTTTGTGGACGTTTGGGGGTTTTATCTTTTTCAAAAAAAACAGATGAAAAAACATAAGGAATTGAGATTCATACATGGGAAATGTTTTCGTCCCGGTTTTTTTATTATCGTGTTGGTTGTTTTAAGGGGGAACCGAAAGTTTTAAAAGTATTTGCTTTGTTAATAAATTGAAGTTACCCTTTTAACAGTATCGTTATTTTTGCGTGTTTTAAAAAACCCCCGGTTTTTAAAAAACAAATTTTAAGGCTTGGATCCCGTGTTTCCCCCTCCTTTTTTTATCTAATCCGGACGTAATTGTAAAGCTGTTTACTGTCAAAAGGTTGGGGTATTCCACAAAAGGGTTTGGGGAAGGTGGTATAAGTGGCCCTGTTAGACATGCTAAAATTTAATTTTTTTTAAAATTTTAATTTTAAATTCTTTTACCCGGGCCCTTTTTGGATTTTCCCCAAAATTCCCCATCCAATTTTCCCAAAAATAAAATTTTTATAATCTTACACAATAGCGTAAAAGTGTTTGCCATTTCCCTTTTTTACTTTTGAAAAAAAATGTTTTACAACAATTGTTTCACTTTCTTTAAATTTTAGGATGTACAAAAAAAATTTGGGAAAAGAAAAATGTCGGTTGTATCGAAAGAATGTAACGATGGTAAGGAGGGGGTTAATGAACCCGAAATTTTAAACGTCTAATTCAAAGAATGGGATGGCCGTCAATTGGTCAGAAATCCTAGGTCTGCATCTGATCCTTATTATTTCAAATGTTAAAAAGAATTATATTCTGTATGGTGCTAACGACGTAATGGGTGGATTGTTTTTGTTCTGCAGTGGTGTTTTTGTTGAGTTTTTGCTTTTTGTTGGTTTTTTTTTTTTTTTTTTTTGGGGGGGGGGGAGGTTGTTTTGCTTTATTTTGTTTTTGTTTTTATTTTTTTCTTTGTTCGTGTGTTTTGTTGTTATTTTGATTTTGTTTTTCTTTATTTGTTTTGTTTTGTTTTTGGTTTTTGTTTTGATTTTTTTTTGTGTCAGTTTTTGTTGTTGGTGTTTTGGGTTGTTTTTTTGTTGTTGTTGTTTGTTTGTATTTTTGGTCTTTTGTAAGGGTTTATAGATTTGTTGTTTTTTTGTTACTTGTTTTATTTTGTTTGTTTGTTTTTGTTTTTTAATTGATTTTCGTTTATATTTCCTTTCATTGGTATCTTAATATATGTCCATTTTAAGTGTATTTTGTAAAACTTTCCTTATTTGACGTTGGTGTCGATTAAGTTTTATTTCATTTTTGTAAAGACTT
>NW_027627135.1:0-5476 GCF_034508935.2 Berghia stephanieae
CCCCCCCCCCCCCCCCCCTCCAAAAACACACCCCAACAAAACACAAAACACCACCCCAACAAACAAACCCCAAACCCCATTGAAAACAAAATAAACAGATTTTAAAAAAATAATAAAGTTCTCTTTTTTCACCCTCAAGCAAAAAAAATTTACCCTTGGGGTCTATTCAAAGGGGAAAAACGGGGAATTTACCCAGGGGTCGCCGCACCCCACAGCCCCACAAATTGTTTTACGGAGAGGTGGCTTGCAAAAGCCCATATAACGGGGGGGGTTTTTGGAGCTATGTATCTTCGGGTACGAAGAAAAGGGCCCATCCCCCTGAGGCACATCCCCCTTCCCCTTTTCCCCCCTTTTTCTCCAAAAAAAATTGAAAAGGGGCAATGTAGGGTTTTTCTCAAAACTACGGGTTTCCTTTTCCCCCCTCGAACGCTTTTTTGTTTTTTTTTTTGTCCCGAGGGTTCGGGATATATAGATATATAGTATCAAGTCTTGCTCTTTCTCGTCTCTCTCCCCCCCCCTTTTTCACCCCCCCCCCCCCCCAAAAAAAAAAACCCCCCAAAAAAATAAACAAACAAAAAAAAAAAAAAAAAAAATGTTTAAAACGACGAGGACGACGCGATGGGATAATGTGATGATAATGATGTCGCTGCTGCTGCTGCTGGTGATGATGTAAATTTTTGATGAAATATATTTTTAATTTTATTATTTTTTTTAATTTTTTTATTTTAAATTTTTATTATTATTAATATTATTTTATTTTATTATTTTTTTTATTATTATTTTTTTTATTATTATTATAATTATTTTTTTTAAAAAAATTTGGATGATAAAATAATGATAATAAAGGGAAAAAATTGTTTTTTAAAACTTTATTTTTTTTAAAATTATTTTTAAATGTGATGATATGATGATGATAAGTTTTGAGGGTTGATGAGGGTGATGGATTTTTGAGGTGATGACGATGATGTTTTTGGGGTTTTATTGTTAAAAAAAAAACATTTTTTTAAAAATTGGGGAAAAACTAAAAAGTTTTTCATGCATGAGATTGTGTTTTAAAATCAATATGAGTCCTGCTTTTTTTGGATTACTTCCCCAACCGCCCATAGTATTATTTTAATTTTAAAAGGGGTTTTATCACATCTCACACGTAGTTTTTAAAAACAATGTTTCATATATAGAAATAAATTTCTCCGTTTTTTTACCGTTTTTTTAAAGCCCCCCCAAACATTGTCATAAAATTTACCGGTAGATTAGGTTCGTTATTGATCACCCCTTTGGATGAGTAAATTATCGGGTTTTATTTTGAAATTTAAACCGTTAAGCCCCTTTTTAAAAAAAACCCAACAACGCTTTTTATGCCCACCCGTCGCTAAAGATAAATGATATTACTACTCTGATAATGTAATTTTTAAAACGTCATATGGAAAACTTAATGGGGGGTTTTAAAAATTAAAAGCACGCTGGTTTTTTTAAAACTCGTGAAAGAAAATTCCCCTTTGTCATGTCTTTCCCTTTTTTTTGTCTTTTTTTTTTGTGCCCTCGAAATCTTTGGGTCCGCCAGCACGAAGGTTTTTTGAAGACTTTAAATTGGGGGGGGGCCCAATAACCATTTTGTCTCTGGGGCCTTGTCTTTACTTTTAAACATATAAATGACACGGTTCCCCTTGATAATGAAACCCGGGGTCTTTAGAAAAATTTAAGGGGATCGTATCCCCCCCCATGGTTTTTAAATTTTCTTTAAAAAAACAAATAACATCTACACACCCCCAAAAATTTTATCTTCATTTGCGGGGTTCTGGCTTGGTGGGGTTTGGGGGAAACCCGGGAATCTATTTTTTTTTTAAACCCTTATGGGCCCTTATTTTTTGTTTTTTTTTACAAAATCAACCCCCCCCTTTTTGAGGGTCCCTTTCGGGGTTTTTATATGTATTGTATTTTTTTTCCCATGACTAATCCCATTTTTTCTAAAAACATTTCAGAGTTCACAGAAGTTGGGGGAAAACGACGGAGGACAGGACCGGATTTTTATTTTTTAAGATTTTATCTAAGGGAAAGGTAAGTTTTTTTAGGGGCCCCTTTTTTTTAGTTTTCGTTTTGTCATTTTCTTGGACTCCAACATTGTTCCCCCCCCAGTTTTCTAATCACTATTAATTGTTTTAGTTTCAGAAAGGACCAAACCCGGAAGACAAAGAAATGGCAAGGGAAATCGAATCATCTACAGGGAAGAAATTTAATCTTTTTTTCGTATTTTTAAAAAAAAAAAATTTTTTAATTTTAAAAACCCGAAATAAAATTTGATACCGATTTTCCCCCCTTAGATTGCCCCTTTAGCATTAATTTAACATGAGGGGATTTAAAGAAAGTGAACAGATTCATGGAGATAATTCATGTTCGAGAGTTAACTGTTTGGGGTTTAAAAAAAAAAAAAAAAAAAAAAAAACCCCCCAAAATCAAGTTATTTTTTAAAATTAAAAATTTGGGGAAAGCGCGTTTTTTTCCCCCAAAAATAATTTCTTCAATTTAAACTATTTATATACAAATTCAAAAATTTTTAACAAGAAAAAATTAAAAATTTTTTTCAAAAATTCACTACAGGGGCCGAATCAAGAGACCGGTTGGATCGTGTATTCTTTCAAAGGATTGGGATTCGAACGGGTTCATCACGAGGGGGGAGGAATTATATTTCTCTCTCCTCTTTTCCCCCTTTTCTCCTTTTTCTCTCTTCTCTCTTTTCTCCCCCCTCTTTTTCTCTCCCTCCCTCCCTCTCTCTCCTCTCCCCCTCTTTTCCCTTCTCTTCTCTCTCCTCTCTCTCTCCCTCTCTCTCTTTCTCCTTTTCCCTCTTTTTTCCCTCTCTTCTTTCCAAAAACCCCTCTTTTCCTTTTTTCTTCTCCCCCCTCTTCTCCCTCCTCTCCTCTCTCTTTTTCTTTCTTTCTTTTTTCTTGGCTCAGTTCACCCGGGGAAAAATTGGGAGGATAAGGAATGATATTTTTTAAAAAATTTTTGGCCCCTTTAACCCAAAATATTTTACAAAGGGTTGGAAAAAATGATAAAGAAAATTTTTTTTGCCTAGTACGAGTTTCACAACTTTTTAACAGCTGTAGACTGGGAAAACCCCCTTTTGGAGAAAAAAAAAATTAAAACGATTAAAAAAAAAGAAACCCCCAAAGGGGAAAGGGAACCCAAATGATCAAAAACAAAGATAAGAAAAATATTTTTTAAAAATTTTGGGACCCTATCAATGTAATATTATAATTTTCTGGCTATGATCATATAGTAACTTTGTTTAATATTTTTGAGGCTTTTTTTTAAATATATGGTAATATTTTTGTTTGCGTTGTGTTTTTAGATTTTTAAAAAAAGTCGAGAACCCTAGGCCTAGTCCCGTATTTTTTCCCTAATCAATTTTTCTTCCCAAACAGAAAAAGGACGTCTTCGCTTAAGAAAAAGGGTTTTATTCGTTGTAGAAAAATTCATTCCGAACCCAAATAAAATAAAATGGAGGGGTTTAAATTTCGGGGGTCCTAATATCAAACCCAAAAATTGGTCACCCCAAATTATCTACACGCCCAGACAAAATTCCTTTATCCTACGTTTCATACAGTGTTTTTTCACAAAAATTTATAAAACGCCGCCCACATAAAGCCTTTTCGTGTGTTTACAAAAAAGCGCTTTTTTTTTCAGGGTTTTGTTTTAAATTTTTTTTTTTTATAAAAAAAAAATTTTTGCACTAGACTAGACTTTAAAAATCGACTTTTCATAAAAATTTGAACTAAATTTTATCGAATGAGTATAACCCAACTTTAAATTAGACGGGGTTAAGGGTTTTTTTAAAAAGTAAATTAAATTTGAAACATTGAATTCAATAGTTTTTTTTAACCCGCCTCAAAAGCCAAATTTTTAAATTTTGTCACTTTTGAGTTTTTAATTAAAGGTAAAATTTTGGAGGTCAAAATAATTAACTGAGTTATCCCCCTTTGTTTTTTAAGAACTGAAAATTTCTTTGCAGGTGATTTTTACAATGAAGCCCCTCAAAAAAAAGGGGAAATTTTCTTGTGTTATGGGAAATAGTGAAAAAACGATAAGTATTCAATTGAAAAGCTTAATTTATTAGAAAAAGACAGTACTGTCTTACAATTAAATTTTACTTCCCGTTATTTTTTTCTTCGAGCTTCAATCAGCAATTTTAATTATAGAAAAAGTGTAAACTGCAAATATTTCAAACTTTTTAAAAAAAAACCCCGCCGACAATTTGATGTTTTACGGGAATTGTGAATGAACAAATCTAATTTATGACTGTTTTTTGGACTCCAAAACCCCAATTTTTTTTGACCCCTTTTTTTGGAAACCAAAATTTTGATTCCATATTCCACCTTAGTTTTCCTTTAAACATTTTAAACCCAAAATTTTTGGGATTTACAGAAGTGACAATTTTTCTCCTGATAAATTTTATTTTCAAGAGTTTTTTATTTATTTTTTTTTTAAATTTGGGGAAGTCAAAAAAAATTTTTAGGTTTTTATTTCATTAAGTGCAAGGGTCATTTCTTTCAAAAAAATAATTTTCTTTGCCATTTTTTGGGTTTTCAAATTTAAAAATAATCAAGAAAAACATCTTTTAATTTTTTTAAAAAACAAAAAAGGGGGGGGATGAAAATAAAGGATTACATCGTTGGGATTCATCAAAAGATTTTTATTCGGGGGGGGAGAAACCAATCTTTTAGGTAGGTAATTTTCCCTTTAGTTCCCTTCTTCCCCCCCTTTCCCCCTCTCCCCTTCCCTCTTTTCTTCTCTCCTTTCTTTCCCTTTTCTTTTTTTCTGTTCCTTCCCCTCAAACCTTCCCGTTTTTCTCCTTCCCCAAATTTTTTTTTCGGGTTTTTTCTGTTGGCTTAGTTAATTTTGGTTTTTGTAAAAAAAGCAAAAGAGTGAAAATGGAAAAGGTTTTTTGGGAACAAAAAAACAATTTGGGCGTTTGGGCAAACCCCTTTTCAGCAAAAAAATACACAAAAAAACGGGGTGGGAAAAAAAATAAAATATAAAAAGAAAATAACTTGTATCGGCCCCCCCCCCCCCCCCCCCTTTCCCCCTTTTTTTTTTTTTTTATTTTTTTTTTTTTTTTTCTGTTGACGTTTTTTCTTTGTTTTTTTTTTTTGTTTGTTTTTTTGTTTTTTTTTGTTTTTTGTTTTTTTGTTGGGTTTTTTTTTTCCCCTTTTTTCCCCCCTTTTTTTTCCCTCTATCTATTTTCAATTTTCTACATCTATCTATTATTATCATCTATTATCTATCTATTTTATCGTCTATCCTCATCTATCTAAACTACTAAAATTTTTTTGATATTCCCCTTTCTTGATCGCCAAAATTTTTCGTTTTGTATTTTCCCCCGCGAAATTCGACCCGCTCATCCCAAAAAAACCCCCCCCCCCCCCTTCCCCCTCCGCCTTTTATCTTTCCCTCGCCCCCCCAAACCCCCCCACTTTTTCAC
>NW_027627136.1:0-5476 GCF_034508935.2 Berghia stephanieae
AAAAAAAAAAAACCCCCCCCAACCCCCCCCCCCCCCAAAAAAAAAAAACCCCAAAAAAAAAAAACCAAAAAAAACAAAACAACAATAAAACAAACATAACACACAAACAAAACAACAAAACAAAACAAAACAAACAGAGCATAAAAAAAAAAACCCACCCCCCCCCCCCCCACCAAAAAAAAAAAAAAACCCCAAAAAAACCCAATAAATGCCAAAATACAAACCGAACAGATTTAAACAGTTTGGCCTAAGACTTATCCTTCAAACATCATTGATTTATACGACCCTACTACATGTGAAAAACTTCCATCAAACCTGGACTGAAGGAAGATGTCGTGAGGTCCAAGGTTTGAGTTGTTTGCCAAATGTGGGACATTTCAATAACTCGATATTTGGGGACAAAGTTTTTCTGGCCAACGTTTTTAAATACGCGGTTTTCCCAGATTACGGCTATAACTCGCAAATGTACTTCGATTATGAGAATGATTTTTAATTAGTAAAGATATACAAGCTAATTTAGATTTTCCGTTCGCAATCTCAACACAGGGTGATTGTTAAATCTCTCCTTGTGAATGTAGACGAGAAAACACAATACCGTATAATATCTGATAACGACCATCGTACGAGACTGGATCTCGCTTAATCGCTCGTAGCAGATCCTTCTTCTTCTTCTTCTTCTTCTTCTTCTTCTTCTTCTCTTCTTCTTCTTCTTCTTCTCTTCTTCCTTCTTCTCTCCCTTCTTCTTTCTTCTCTCCTGCTCATCCTCCTCCTGTACCTCCTCCCCCTTCCCCCATTTCTTCTTCTTCCTTTTTCCTTTTTCTTCTTCTTCTTCTTCTTCCTTCTTCTCTTCTTCTTCTTCTTTTTCCTTCTCTTCTTCTTCTTCTTCTTGCTTCTTCTTCTCCTCCTCCTGCTCATCCTCCTCCTCCTTTTCCCTTTCTGAGTAAGGAAAGTACTAAGTCCTCCCTCCCCCCCCCCCTCTCTCTCTCTCTCCTCCCCACCCCCTCCCTTCTCTCTATTTAAATTGTGTGTCTTTTATTCTTTCCTCTACATATTAACCCCTTCACAATTCTCTCTCCTTCTCTCTCTCTTTCTCTCCACTCTCTCCTCTCTCTCTCTCTCTCTCCTCTCTCTCTCTCTACATATATATTATATTATTATAATATATATATAAATTATTATATATATATATATAATCCCCTCCAGCCTTCCGTTTTCTTTTCAGCTCAAGGCTTTCCAGCTCGTGATGTGGCTTAAAGATAGTTTTAAGGTTGAATGTAATGCTGATGGCAGATTAAAGTGTTTTAATTGTCCTGTCATTACCCAGGTCGGTCAGATGGCGAAGATTTTGGCACAGCCAACAATTATTGCTCGCGCGCACGCACACGCACATAGACTGATAGATGGATAGATAGACACAATTTATATAGTATATAGACAGATGAGAATGGTGAGAAGATCATCGGATGGTTGAGACAAAAAGCAGTAAGTAGAAGAGGGAGAAAAGAGACAAATACAACTCAAATTCAAATGAATGGAAAGCAATGGGGTATGTTTGTGTGTCGAAGGTTTTGCAGGGGGGGGGGGGGGGGGGAGGGGGGGGGGGGTGCACGAACAGAAAACACGCATACATTGGTGAATAAATCAATCATGGATAAATGGATAGATAGATAAATAGATAGAAAATAGATAGATGGATGGATAGATAAATAAATAGATAGATATGACAAAGAGTACAAAGAACGTACGATAACTAAAGAACAAAGAACGGGAGAGGAAGACACAGAGATAGACAGATAGACAGATGGATATATATTATATAGATATATATATATATATATAATATATATATATATATTATATATAGACAGGAGAGATAGGAAGAGAGAGATAGATAGATAGATAGATAGAGAGAGAGAGAGAGAAGAGAGAGAGAGAGAGAGAGAGAGGAAGAAAGAGGAAGAGTGAGAGGAGAGATAGGAGGAGAGGGAGAGAGAGAGAGAGAGAGAAGGAGGAGAGAGAGAGAAAGAGAGAGAGAGAGAGAACGATAGAGAGAAAGACAGAGAGAGAAGGAGAGAGAGAGAGGAGAGAGAGATAAAAAGAGATAGAGAGAAAGAGATAGATAGATAGATAAATAGAGAGAGAGAGAGAGAAGAGAGAGAGAGAGAGAGAGAAGAGAGAGCCATCAGAAAGTAGAGACACACACCCTTGCCACAAGTGATTAAAAAACGACGACGAAGATGATAATTCTGACGAGAACAATGATCACGTGATGTCATTAGGATATTGTGTTCGACAAAATCAACAACAACAAAGGAGAATGATGCGTGACCTCGCACCCCCGGGGTTGAAAGGGGGGGGGGGGGGGGTTGTTTGTGAGTGAGGATAAACAGAGAGGAAGGTGGTTTGGTGGGGAGAGAGGGGGGGGGGGGGATTTAATATGACCTGGAATCCGGTGATTTATTGAGGCCTTAGCGAGCGAGTCTCTGTGATGTTTGAAACCCCTATATGTGCCAACAATGCTATACATGATAAAGAAACGGCTGATAGGATTGATTGTGCGGCTATGTGGTCTAGTGGTATGACACTCGCTCTCGGATCGAGGGTCCTGAGTTCGAGCCTCGCTCGGCGCATAGTTGAGTCCTTGGAAAAGGCTCTTTATTCACATTCTCTCACCGTACTCAGGTGTAAAATGAGTACCTGGCCTTTAACAGCGTTGTCTTTGTCCGAAAATTGTAATATCGCCTAACAGGCGGCATGTCCCGTCCTACATGTTAAATGTTGCTGTTGACCAGGGACCCCTTGTAAAAGCGCTTTGAGCACATTTAGTGGATATTGCGCTATATAAAAGCTCAAATTTTTTAATAACAATTTTTGTTAATTGTTGGACTTAAATAAAGTGGGAAAAGTGTGACGGCGTTTGAACCAATAGGTACCGGTTTGCACCCATTCCGTCGTCAAAGAACTAACTACACCATCGCCAAATCGTGAGATGCGTTCGGTTTTTGAGGTTAGTGTAACCTACTAAGTGTTTATTTGTTCCGGGCCAAAAGTGTTTAGTATGCTTTTTAAAAATTATTTTTTGGGGGGGGGGGGGAGATGAGGTTGTAAATAAATAAATAAATGAATTTTATAAATAAATGAATTTAATAAATAAATAAATAAATAAATAAATAAATAAATAAATAAATAAATAAATAAATAAATAAATAAAAATAATGAATAAATAATAAATAAATGAATGAATGAATATAATAAATAAAGAAGATAACAAGATCGCTTCATGGGTTGGAATCGACGTGAACAAATATTATACAGATCTGACATCCCAACGCCATTCATTGAGACTTCCATTACAACAATGCGTCCATAATATATTGAGTTATCAGACCTGTGAATAAGTGCACGTCGGTTTCAATCACTGCCATACGAGGAAGATTAATAACTTGTTATCTCCAAAATTAAATATACAGAAGATTTCGTGGGCATTTAATCATAGTACAAAATTGTGTAGTGGATTAGATAGATAACATTAAAAAAAAACAACCACTTTCTGACGGTACTTTTACGAACGTCTATATTCAAAAAATTCATATTTTTCACGACATAATATTATGTGACCCTTCGCCTCAAAACGGTATTAAGTCGGGGTGGTTAAGATGTTGAAAATTGAATTTATAGCCAGAAATATCAGACTTGTGTTAAGTTTGTATGATTTATTGAGGAGAATGGATACCTTATTTAGGGTGCTAATGCCAACAAAATATATTTTTGACCATTTATAACATTTAATTCCGCTTTTAAGCATTTGGTTCGTTCCGACATAATACCGTTTTGAGACGATGGTCACATATGTAGGACTAAAATTGATTCTTCTTTCCGCAGCGGATAAGAACCACGTTTTCTAACAGACTCAGTACCAATTCACTACTGGGTAGACAGGGGGAATTGAAAAAAAAAAAACCCTCTCGATTGCACCCGGATAGAAATAGATCTCGGTCCCTTTGCGTGTGAAGCGAGTGCTCTACCAACTGAGCTATCGGACCCGATATTTTCCCCTATTGTAGAGTAAAGCTGCCTACTTGAATTTTTGTTAAATCGTAGTTCAAAGTGAAAAAAACAAAAAACAACATTCACTTTAAATAGCTTTAGAGAATAATAATTTGCCGTTGTAGTAGTATAGTCGTATAGTAGTAGTAGTAGTAGTAGTAGTATAGTAGTAGTAGTAGTAGATAGTAGTAGTAGTTAAAGTAGTAGTAGTAGTAGTAGTAGTAGTAGTAAGTATATAGTTAGTAACATGCTCCAAAATGCCCCAAAGTCCTAAATAATAATATAGGATCTAGGAACTAAAACTTTCCTTTTCAATTAGACTTATTGATGTCAAAGAGGAGAATACAATTCTTTATCTGGTTCCAAAATAGAGTATATAAAAGATATATATATATATATTAATATATATATAATTATATATATAAATATATATATATAATATATAAAGAAAAAAGGCATTTGGTAAACATAGTTAAGTCCTTGGAGAAGGCCCTTTACTCACATTCTCTCACCGTACTCAGGTGTAAAATGAGTACCTGGCCGTTAACAGCGTTTGTCTTTGTCCGAAAAATTGTAATATCGCCTAAACAGGCGTCATGACCCGTCCTACATGTTAAATGTTGCTGTTGACCAGGGACCCCTTGTAAAGCGCTTTGAGCACATTTAGTGGATATTGCACTATAAAAGCTCAATCTTTCTTCTTAATCTTAAACATTTGATGGCTGAATACTTACAGTCGTTGAACATCCCTGGGTATATCCAGAAGGGAGACGATTCAAGTTTCTAAAACTGCAATCCACGAATCCTCTGTTCGACACATACACTGACGAGACAGTTGTCAAAGGACGGGAGGGCTGACGACCCGCCTGGCCTAATCCAAATAACACCGAGACACGATAGCGATGAGGATCGAACGCCCAAAGCCATGCGATGAGGATGAACACGGTTCTAAAGACAAACCGACACGGTTGAGGTGGAATTTTGATGGCTATGGTGAGGCATGTATGGAGATGATGGTCCAACGAAATAGGAACTGCGATAATTATTAGTGTCATCCAATTGGTCTTATTATCATAATAAATTAACACGTAATCCAACGAGTTTTGGAAAAGAATTTTGAAATGATCCAAGCGACCATTTGTGCTGCTGCTGCTGCTGTTGTTGTCAAGATCCACACAATACTGGAAAATCCGGGAAAAGGAAAATAGAAACACACTTTAAAATTATTACACACCCGTTTCTTTTTAAGTGGGTAACTTAAGAGATGTAGGTTATGAAACTGATACAACTACTACAAATGCTGCTGCTGCTGCTGCTGCTAAATACCCACTACTACTACTATACTACTACAAATACTACTACTACAAATATACTACTACTTACTACTACTTCTTCTACTACTAAAATACTACTACTACTAAAACCCCAC
>NW_027627137.1:0-5475 GCF_034508935.2 Berghia stephanieae
AAAAATGGATATTTTAAGATACTGTTTTTACTACGAAGATAATTTTTCCCACAAAAAGGTCAATTTCACCCATATCCAAAAAGTTCCCTTTGAAAAGGAAAGGAAACATAATTTATGCTATTTTGTAGGAAAAATGCAAAAATTAATATAGTGGGTGGGGTTGTGCTCCAGTGGCCACATGTTGATAAAAATTTCCACAGAAAAATCGTTTATAAAAAAATTAAAAATTTTTTTTTTAAAAAATAAAAAAGTTTTTTCTGGTTAGCCCCTAAAAAAAAAAAAATCGTTGTTTTTTAAAGGTCAAAGAAATTTAAAGTGTTTGGCCCTGGGGTTCTTTTTGGTCACTTTTGCACCCAATTGGCTTCGAAAAAATTGGGCCTTTGGGACCCCCTGTTTGGGGAAACAAATTTAAGTATAAAAAATTGCTGTTTCCCTTTTTAGTTTGTAAACTCCAAAGAAAGCTTGGTATCATTTTTTTTAAATGGAATTGTTATAATTGATAATTTCAGGGGTTTAACGATGGCAACGGCTTATGGAAAGTCTTACCCTCAATTTTTTGACTTTGTTTCCTAACATGTTACTTTACATGTTTTAAGTGGTTTAAATTACGGGATAAATAAAAATATATAGAAAACATTGATAACCAAAGCTAAATAAATAATATTCTTAACCTCCTATTAGAAAAAACTAGTCATGTGAAGTCAAAAAAAATAGAAAATTCAAAAAAATTTAAATTTTTATTTTGTTTGGGGAACGGTTTTTACTAACTACAGAAATGGTGGTCTTGGCCAAATAAAAACCGAAACTTTTGTTCATGAACCTTTTAACACTAACACAACTTTTGAACAGAAAACACCCCCTCCCCAACAACCTCCCCCCACACCACATAACACCCCAAAACCCCCCCCCCCCCCTTCCATCTCTTCCCAACCAACTATACTTTCTTTTACGAATTGAAAGTGGGGAGTCCTTTCTTTGTGTTTTGTTTGGGTAATTTACAAAAAAATAGATAGAAAATAATAGATAAAAAGGGATGATAGGGGAGAGAGGAGAGAGAGAGAGGGAGGGAGGGGAAGAGAGAGAAGAGAGAGAGAGAGAGTAGTCCCTTTTCCTGCCCAACACGACGGGCCCCGGGGATTTAAAACCCCCCTATCTCTCGCGCTCTCTTTTAACCCCTCTTCTTTCCTCCTCTCTTCCTCTCTCTCTTCTCTTTGTTTTTCCCTTTATTCTCTCGTTTCTCCCTTCCCTCTTGTATTGTAGGTGTGGTTCCTTCTCTTCTCCCCTCTCTCTCTTTTCTCCCCCCTCTCTTCTCTCCCCCTTTCCCTTTATTTATAAATTTCGGGAATCGGTAACGTAAAATGGATAAAAAGAAAAATAAGGGGGAAAGAGGCGGAGGGGAAGGGGGAAAAAAGGGGGGTTTTGAAGTAAAGAGAAAATTTTAAAATGAAAAATATAAGACATAAATGGGTAGATATTAATGAAAATAGATAATGATAGATAGAAGATAGATAGATCATAGATAGATAAATCATGTTTTGTAATATATAGGACATAAAAAATACAAATTGATAGAAAAATAAAAAAAAGATAACATATTGCACTGTTATTTTTGTCCGAGGGTTGCCCGGCCCTGGGGGCCCCCAAAAAAACGAAAAAATTCTCGGCGACTCGTCCTCCTTATAAGAATCACTGCTGAGGTTCAAGCCCCCGATGCCGCTATGTTAAGAAAAAAACACAGAATGGTACGGGGGACCCGGACCTAGTTGGGGTCCCTTTTTTGTGAAAGAAACAAATGAAACTTTTTTAAAAAAGGGAACGTTTCTCCTGAAGAATTCTTTTTAATGTACCTGATTTTCTTGTCATTATCTGAGTATTTTCCCAAAATGGGGGGTGACCCGCAAAAATTGATTTTTAAATGTAAAACCCAGACACTCTATAAAAAAAAAAAAAAACAAAAAAATAACAACAATCATGTTTTGTATTAAAGTTTAATATAATTTGCGTATACAGGAGAAGAAATAAAATGAAAAACCCAACAGGTACATTGTCTAATAGCTGTAGTCTTTGGGTTATAGAAAGGGGAGGAAAGGGAAATATGATAAAACACATACTGGTTTTTTCATTGTAACGTGTAGACGAAGGCGATACTGTTTGTGTTTGTTATAGATTACGGGTGTAGGTGGTTTTTGGGGTTGTTGTATTAAGGTTGGGTGGTGATGGTGGTTTTTTGTTGGAAAGATTTGTTGATGGTAAAGTTTGGGGTTGGTTTGTAATAAAGTTGTAATATTCTGGTTTGCTATGGTAATACATATTTTTATTGTAAAATTTTTAAACAAATTCTGATTTAAGCAAAAATATGAAAGAAAAAGTTCGTTGAAAAAAAAACCATTTTACGATAAATTTGAATAAATATTTACATGAAAAAGGACGATGATTACACAAAAACTAATAACATTTAAGTAAAGGAATGATATCAAAAAACTTAAAATTACTTCCGTAAAAATTATTGTCGAAAAATTCTCTAGAGTCTACCCAAAGGGAAGACGGGAACAACCCAGGAGTCAGTCACAGTCATTGGGCCCAAATTGAGCTAGGGCGGGGTGATTTTGCTCAACCCTAGACCAGCGGGGGGCATAAAAACTGGCCCTTTGGGGATCGGGGAAAATACGTTACGGCTGAGCCACATGCCCCATTTGTATATGAATATTATCAACTGGTTTGGGTTTTTTTTGTTTTAAAAGGAAAAATCTATTTTATATTATTTTTTAACCTATCGCAAATTTTTTAAAAAAATATGTTGTCCTCTTTTTCCCAAATATTTTTTTTATTGTTTCACCCCCCAACAAAATAACTTTCACGAAACCGGAATCCGACATTAACGTTTTTTTTCTGATTCTTTCCTACGAGCTTTTTTTGAAAAAATTACTGTTCTACAACAAAAAAACTTTCGTTTAAGACACAATTAGCCTCATACTATAGATTTTAGGTCAATTTACACTACACAAAAACACAAATACAGTAATTTACTCAATATGTGATAAATTTTTCCTGTAAATTTTTAAGGGAAGCCCCGGGGAATATACAATTTTCAAATAACTTTTCAGGGTTTTCCCCCCTTTAAATATTTATATTCTTTAAATTCAATAACGATCCATCTTATAGTAGTATGAGAGATCAAACCCGGCCTTTGTTATTTTTTTTGCCATCCGCGTTTTGGGGGTTTTTCTCACTAAACTGTATTAACCGTTTTTTAAAGTTTAGGGGTTTCACGAGTTTTTGGGTTGGGCGTTTTTTACTTTCCGGTGGAAAAGTTGTGAACTCCTTGGCCAAGCGCTTTTTTTTCTAAGTCAACAAAAATTTCCCCCCCCAAGGGATTTGTACAAAGACTTGTATGTAGATTTTATTATTATTTAAAAACTAAAATTCCATGAAATTACCGAATGTTTTTTTTATGTATTTAATTTGTCACGAAGAATCAAAAGGGCGGGCTTAGATTAATTTCTTTAGATTAGTGTGGGGGGGGGAGGGGGGGATAAGAGCCCAGAAATAGTAAAAAAATTTATATCACTATGTATGAATCTTATCCTATTTCTCTGATCATGACAAAGTCACTGTTCACCCAAAGCTAGGACAAAAATAGCAACAACTGTAAAATTGAAAACATTCTGATAATAACCATAAAAACAAACCTTCAATTTACTTTTTATGTGAAAAAAAGACCCTTAATATTATTATTTTATATATATATTTATAAAATATAATATATTATGTTATAAAATATAATATAAATCACCCGATTATTGCAATGACAAACCCCAGGTTTTCCCCCCCGTCTTTTGCATACCATAATACCCAGTCCATCTAACAGCGAGTGAGTTCATTAGTTTTGTCTCACAAAGTGACTTTTTCGAATCGAAAGGGGGATGTTTAATGAAACATGAAATAGGTTTTTTAAAGTAAAATAAGACAGGTATGTAGGGTTTTAATTTACGGGCTGGTAGCCCAGGGGAAAATTTTCCCTCACAAAGTCAAAATAGGTCAATGCCGTAACAAAAAAAATCCTACAGTTTTGCACGAAATATATAAATAAGGACGGGGTTTTTTTCGAAAAAGTTTTTTTTTTCTGTTGAGAAAAATAAGTAATAAAAAATTATAAGAGTGTATAATTCAGATACATAGCATACAAAATGTCTATGACAGCCCGGGTCATGTTACGTCTGTATAATGAATTGATATAAAAAAAATTTTAAACAGAGAAAAAAAAGCTTAAAAAAAATGTCATAGGACTAGCCCCGAATCATTGTTTACGTCTGTAAATAATGTCGATATAAAAAGATTTTAAACAGAGAAATAAAGCATTTTAATGTCATTGACTAGCTTGAACCCTTTTTTAGTCGAAAATAAATTCGATATTAAAATTGATAACAAGAAAAACAAATAAATAATTTTCTTGCTAGCCTTTGAATCATGTTCTCGTATAAAAATTCGATATAAAAAAGATTGATAATCGATAAATATAGCATACAAAAATGTCAATGACTACCTTGAAACACTTCTTTCCTGTATAATAAAATCGATATAAAAAGATGTAATCGAGAAAATAGCAATAAAAAGTCATATGACTAGCCTGGGAAAACAGTTTAGTCTTAAAAATATCGAATAAAAAATTGATAATCAGAGAAATTAGATATAATAATTCATATGACTAGTTGAATCACAATTACGTTGTTAAAAAAATATGATAAAAAGATTAGAAAGAAAAAATAGATTTAAAAATGTCATTTGACTGCATTGAACCTATTTTACGTCTGTAAATAAATCGATATAAAAAAATTTATAATTTAAGAAATATAGCATACTAAAGTCAATGACTACCTTGAATCACTGTTTCGTCTTATAAAATATCGTATAAAAGAAAGATATCAGATTATATAAGCATATAAAAAAAGCATATGATGCCTTAAGACTGTTTACTTGATAATAAAACGATATAAAAATTGATAATCAGGAAAAATTATCATTAATAAGTCATTGCTAGATTTAACCTATGGTTACGTCTTTAAAATATCATATAAAAAATTTATATCGGGGAAATATAGAAATAATAATTAATTGACTACCCTTTTAAACATAATTTCATAAAATCATTTTCTAATCAATGGGCTTTCAATTCCC
Source organism: Berghia stephanieae (assembly GCF_034508935.2). Classification (NCBI taxonomy): domain Eukaryota; kingdom Metazoa; phylum Mollusca; class Gastropoda; order Nudibranchia; family Aeolidiidae; genus Berghia; species Berghia stephanieae. The sequence goes on from NW_027627137.1 coordinate 5,176, forward strand.
GTACACAATTGAGCCCCTTTGGGAAAAAAAATTACTCAATTTTCCCTCGTATCAGGGGTAAAATAGCAATGACCTTTACAGCGTTGTTTCTATTGGAAAAAAAAATAATTTTTATCTCCCAACATGCGTCATGTTTCGTTCAACAGTTACGTTGAGTTGACCGGACCCTTTATAAAAGACTTTAAGTAGTTTTGTGGAATTGCGTAAAATAAACAGACAAAAGTGGAGGGATGTCACGTTACCAATGTCAAAAATTTCTAAACTTCATAATTTTACTAAAATAGTATATTGATACAACGA
>NW_027627139.1:0-5473 GCF_034508935.2 Berghia stephanieae
AGATAATAGAAGCTATGCTTAAATTAGACTCTATCAATTTATTGTTTGTGTTTTTTTTTTGCATTGTAAAGCGCCTCTGAGCACATTGTGGATCTAGGCGCTATATAAATTCATTCATTCATTCATTCCATTCAATTCAAAAACCACCACCACCATCGCCACCACCACCCACCACATATCATCACAACTACCAGCACCACACCACCACCATGACATCGTCATCACAACTACCACTACCACCACTACTATCACCACCACCGCTACATCACATCACTACAACCTACCACCACCACCACCATCATCATCACTATTACCACCAACACCACCATACCATCATCACTACTACCACCAACACCATCAACCACCACCACCACACCATCAGCACAACTACCACAACCACCACCACCACCACATCATCATCACTACTACCACCAACACCACCATAAACCATCATCATTACTACCACCAACACTATCACACCGCCACCACCATCACGCCATCCATCACAACTATCACTACCTACAACCACCACCACATCATCACTACTACTACTAACAAACCACCGAACAACCATATCATCATCGCTAACTGCAATCACCAAAAACAACATGATTCATTTCTACCAATACCACAATCACCACACCACCATGAAATCATCATCATATCATCATCATCAATCATATCATCATCACTACTACGACAATCACCCCCACCACGTCACCACCATCACATGCTACTACTATACTATTAGCTAGCGACCACCAACACCACATCATCATCACTACCACCACTAGAAAAAAACACTTACCACCGCATCATTATTACTAAAGCACAATTTCACATCTGAAAATCAATACTGTCAGTCACATGGTGTTCGAATTTTTAAACGCGCAACTGTGATTTAAGGGGCGGTTTGGGTCCTTTTCTAAAAAAAATATTTATTACCTATATTGGCGGTTTTTTAGCATTCTGTATCTTCAATATAGGTTTAAAAAAAACAACATTTATGGTGAAAATTTTTTAATTATCTGTGTTGATACCCATTTTGGGACCTAATTTGGGGGTCTGACATAAAAAAATAACAATCTTGTGGCAAACGTTCCACATATAAGGAATGACCTCCATATTCTTCCCTCTTGTCAACATCGTACCATAGTGTGTCACTACAGAGAGATTTTACGGCTTTAGCTTATGGAATTTTTATGAGAACATTACAAAGTTAAGAATCAAAATGTTTTGACAAACTTGACCTTAAAAATTCAGAATTAGGATTATAATTTAAAATTCACATATCTTATCAAAAAAAAATCTCTCTGATGTGACATAATACATTATCTCTGTGATAACTGTGGAAATTTTCAGACAATTTCATTGCATAGATTCTGGAAACGTTTGACACAGTTTCCCATACCCTTAAAAAAATGACATATAGCAAAATGGCTTCCCGTTTTTCACACTTTTCCTACTACCGTACCATTTTCGACTTTGTTTTTCGTGCCTTTATAGTCTACTTTAAGAATTTGGACTTAAATTATATTATTTTCTAAGATAATAAAATATCATTTCCCACCAAAATCTCAAAATCAATTTTTCGAAGGATTTTTCTAATAATTAAGACCCAAACCGCCCTTAAATTAAATACTATCTTTTAAATATACACACACATGTTCGGACTAAAGGCCAGAGGTATGGCCTTCTCAATTTTCGAATTAATATATAAAGCGTTGCTATTGGTTGTATATTTTTTACATTTTTGTGCATTTGCATATAATATATATGTATACATTGTCACCAATAGATTCTCAACTTTGAAACTTTGTTTATACATTTTCATGCATGCCACGTCTGTAAACGAATTTTCATCTTTTTTGGATGAATAAAGTATATCTTATCTTATCTTATCTTAAAACACTATATTATGACGTAAACCATTCCTGTAGAATATAACAGGACTACCTTGCGAAATCCAGGGGATAAGAACCAAATTTTTACATCACTTCAAAAAGAGGGGGGAAACTAGAGTAGAATATCTCTTTATAAATCATCTCTGGATTAACGGAACAATGTTGGTCCCCAGCCATATTATTAAAAAGAATAGATTAATAAAGATCATCATTTTAATTGATAGTATCAAGAAGATTTAAAATTACGTCATCATTTTAGATGCGGATTAGATAATTATTACTTGATAGTATCAAAAGATATTTGAAATTACGTCGTCAATTTTTGTTGTGATTTGCTGGAATTGCGTCCTAGAATAAACTATTCTCGCAATGAAAGTCAAACGTCAAAAGGACTGAGGATTACGACCTAGTATATTTTCAATGGTATTAATTTGAGTCAAGGGTATAATAGAATGAGCCTGAAATTAAAAAAAGGTTTACAATTTACTCATATATCAGTCTGTACAAATTAGTTTTATATAGATTTTAGATTTACCAGTATTTTTTGAAAGACTGGCTATCTTTAAATAGTTTTAACATCTGGGGAGAGAGCACAAGATGGAACTTACTTATTTACTTATGCTCTTGGTGCATCCGTTGCACATGAGGCCCAAAGAGTTGATCTCCAACCATCACGGTTTGCTGCCATCCCACATCCATCTCTGGGTCTTCATGTCACGTTCCAGGTCATCCTCCAAGTCTCCAATGGTCTCCCCTCTTCTCCTTGTTCCCTGTGAGTCTATCTGAGGGCGACCTATGGTATAACATCATGGATCATCCGAGGACATGGCCAGTCCACACCCCCATTCGTTACAAGAAGAGATTCGGGCCCTAACAATGTTCTTTTCATTAAGTCGCTGTTGGGTTTTTGACCAGAGCATCTCCAGTATCTTCCTCAAGCATTTGTTTTTGGAATGTGTCAAGGTTTAACATATGCTCTTTCTCAGCTTTCATGTTTCAGCACCATATAGCAACACAGAGAGAATGATGGATTTGATTTGTCAATCTGATCTTTATTTTGGTGTGATCCCCCTTTGACTTCCAGATATTTCCAAGAGCCCCATAAACACTCCGAGCTTGAGAGGGTCTCTCTAAAAATTTCAGCCTCTAATTCTAGTAATATTGCTCCCCAGATGAGTGAATGCATGAACATACTCTAATTCTTCGTTTCCGAGCTTCACTGTGTTTGTGATTTGTTATTGGTCCTTAATGACTTTAGTTTTGTCACATTGCTTTTAAAGTCTCCAACTTTTGGGCATTACTTTGAACCATCTGTGTTTTTGATTGTATATCGGCCAGGTTTGTGTGACAAGAGCACAACCGCATCCGCAAAGTCAAGGTCCTCCAGTATCAATTTTTAGAGCTTTCAGTCAAATTACTTCCACATATTACTTCTGCATGGAAATCTTTATACAGCAGTTTGATCACACTGAGAATTTTCACTCGGATCCCATAATGACAGCAGCTTCTAATGGTGTCACACTACTATGTTAATGTTATGATAATCTTCCCAGGGCGCAAACTCTTTTCCGCAATCGTGTACGGTCGCGAACGGAAGCTTCCTCACAACGTAATGTTCAACTAGATGCTCTGTCGGTTTCGGGCTCTCGACCACAACGGTGCTTGTTGGACAAGGGATCCTCACTGATGAAGAGAGTGTGCCGTGAGGCAGGTTCTCGACCAAAGTTGGTTCGTTGCACACAATGTCCTCCTCTTGCTGTGGAAAAGCCTGGTATCTTCTCCCCCAGTTTCGAGGAGTGGATGTCCCTGCCCCCATCGACGAGATTGAATCTGTCCACTACGACTTCCTCCAAAAATACCCAAAACAAAACCACATATTTTTTGGCATTTTTTTTGTCTTTCTATAGATATTTTTAATTTTCTTTTTAGGGTTTTTGTAAAAATTCCTCTTTTTAAGAAATTTATTTCAAAAGGAATTCAAATTTGATGAATATATTTAAACCCTTTTATACCTGGGTTCAAGGGTTTTACTCAACCCGTCTTTTCACTGTTCATTTTTACCACCATGAAAATATTTTTTCAACTTAATTGCCTAAATTTTTTTCGAACCCTGAGAGGAAGGGTGGGAAAGAAAAGAGCGTAAATTTCCCGTTTTATGTAGGAAAAACGGCCATTTGAAAATAGTTCTGGGTCCTTTGCCGCCACCCCCCCCCCACATTATCAATGATGTCCTCAGTTCAGGCATAGTTCCTGATACTTTACAAAAAAGCCAATGTAAAACAACGTTTTAAAAAAAGAAAAGTGGCCCAGACATAAATGGTTTCAAAAATTAAGATCTGATAATCAAACCTTCTTTCTTGTCAAAAGTCACGGAACGTATCGTCTTGAAAAGACTTTTAAAACACAATGAATATATCTTACCGAACTATCCAGTCTCATTATAAAGGCTTAATAGTACTAAAACTGCTCTAGTGAAAATCAACACCGACATTCTTAACGCCATTGAGAAAAATAATCTATGTCTTTTAGCTCTTTTGGATCTATCTGCAGATTTTGACACCATATAATCATGGCATACTCCTGAATAGTTAAACATGTCTTTTGACATTTATGAAAGGCCCTTGAATGGCTGATTTCGTATTTAAGCAATAGAAATAGAAAGCAGTAGCACAAATAGATAATCGTCTCACAGATAACCTTTAAAATTTGGTGTACCTCAGGGATCAGTCCTTGGACCTGTACTCTGTATAATGTACATTCAGAGCCACTGTCTGCTTTTTGTTGTAAAAAATAACATATCTTTCCATCTTTATGCAGATGACAACCAGTTGTACAAATTCTACGCTAAAATAAAACAATATCCTTCTATTAATTACATGTAAGGATTACTGTATCAGAGATGTAAAGTGTTGGGTCGAATTTTAAAAAAAATTGAAATTAAATGATGAAAAGGCGGAAATTGATGTTATGAGGAAATACGAATGGAAAAAATAAAGTTTTATCAACAGTCAATCTGAATATTAATGGATGTCCGATACAGTCCTCTTTGTGTGTTAAAACCGTGGTGTCTCTTTTTATATAACAATCTATGCAGACACAAACGGTGACCTTTGTAAAATTTTAAAATATTTATCTAAGAAAATTGCCACTTACATAGATTATTGACTGTTGAAGTAGCTAGTCAGCTCGTTACACACTTTTATTTTATCCCGTATTTATTACTGCAAATCTTTAGTCTTCAAGTCATTCAGAACATGCCGCAATATTAATTTTTTTTAAAGCTTGTATGTCCCACTCCCTACCAATTCTCTAACGAACTGCACTGGCTACCAATCAAAAAAAGATTAAATTACAAAATCGCAATGATATGTTTTAATTATTTAAAGGATGAAGCCCATGTCTACTTTAAAAAAACCTATTACATCCTTATAACACCTTCTAGATAACTGAGGTCATCATCTGATAAAATAAACTTTTAGTTCCTCATTTTAAATACAATTGTTTTTTGGGGGGCGATCCTTTTTTGTCATGGGGCCCAGTGATTGAATTCATTTCCCCAGAACTAAAAA
>NW_027627140.1:0-5471 GCF_034508935.2 Berghia stephanieae
TTTCCCCGTTTCCGTTCTTTTTTAAAAAAAATTTTTTTAGCGGGGGTGACGTTTTAGAGCCCATAACCTTAAAATACTTTAAAAAATTTCGATGGGGAGATCTTACGTTCCACAAAATTCGCAATTTTATCATAAATTTAAATATCTTTTTTATCAATCCCATTACTTTCCCCACATAGACACAACCATTTTGTAATGAAAAGTAAAAAAAACCCAAAGAATGAAAATAAATAAATAAAAAATACATTTTATAAATTAAAGGAAAAATTGTTTTAAAAATGGAGGCTGAAGCTGCCCCGGGCGGTGGACAAAGGGGGTTTGTCGAAGTAATATTTACAGTTTTTAAACCCATTGACTGCCGTATTTAAAAAAAGTTTTGGCCGTATATTTCCCATGACAATTTTTGGAGCTTCTTACCAAGTCAAACTTCTATGAATAAAAAAGATGAATCACCACTTTTATGTTATTTTTTTTTTTTTTCCAAACCGCTTTTTATGGTATTCAACTTAATTATTAACCAACATAAACGTTTGAAGTTTTACCATGGTTTTTGTTTTGGTCTTTATATTTCCGTATGGAAAGGGTTGGGGTTTCTTTGCCAAGCGCATACTACTAAGATAGTTTACACTTGTTTTAGAATCATAACTTTGCCATCCGAATATAAAAACCAACACACAAAAAGGAACCAGAATTTATAGTCGGGAAAAATACAAAAAAGCGGGTCAAAAACCAATAACAAAGACCTCGTGACGTCATTTCGTTCTATCTAAAACGACCAACACCAAAAGATGAACCTTAACATTAAGTCTGATTGATAGAATTTGGGGGAAAATTTTAATTAAAACGCTGAAAAACAATAACAAAGAAGGGGTCCTTTTTATTCTAAAAAAATTGAGTGTATAAATTTGGGAGACTTTCCCTAACAGCTTCAAAAAAAACAACAAAGACTGGTTTTGTCGACTTTGTTCTTTCTAAAAAGTATGCATGACGTCATCATCTTTGTTATTTCTTTTTGCCAACCGCTTTATAAGGAAATTTTCACAAAAATTATTAACCAACTTAAACTTTAAGGGTTTAAAAAAAGTATTTTTTTGGCCGTTTTATTTCGAGGCAATTTGTGGCTTCTACCAAGCGCATACACTATTTTAGCAAATTTTGCTTTACGAGTTTTTTTTTTAATAAAAAGAGTCCACGATTCTGGTTCAACGCGGGCCCCGTTCACTTTCTTTGAAAAAACATCTATAAAAAGGAAAAATTAAAAGGGAGCGAGGACCCTTTAATACCTTTATAGCCCTTTTTTTAAGGTTATTAAATATATCCCCAGAGCCTTCCCGAAATTGTTTTTTTTAACAATCGGAATCTTTTTAAGAGTGGGGGTCCAAACTTCACATGACAACGACGAAAAAAGCATAAAAATTAAAGGTTAACCATATTTTGGTAAAAACCGATTTTCGGGTTTTTTTAATCAGGGGAAAATTTAAATTTTAAAACTTAATTTTTAGGTTTTGAAATGCCCTCCACGAATGCACACGTTTTGGGGGTTTTTAAATCGGGGATTTCATACCACAAACCCTTCCTTTTCTTCCCTTTTCCCAAATTGAGTGATAAACCACGTGTATCCATTTGATTTTAGCTCAACATTTTAAAAAAGGTGAGAGGGTGCAAAAAACTGCCCTTTTCGTTTCGACTATTTGACAGAAAAAAAACGAAGAAAGAAATTTAAACCCTCAAAATCAAAAAAAATTGGCTATTTTTCAAATTGTAAAAAGATAAACAGGGCTTTTCACAAATTTTTTATTCAAATCTTTAAACAGTAAACACTAAAAAAAAATAGCTTTGTACCGAACGAAAATTTTTCTAAAAAAAAAATTAATAAATAGTCATTTAAAATAACCCGAAAACTGGGGGTATAGCGTTTAGGGTTGAGTGTTTTAAGCAACCAGACATACCTTAAATAAATGTTGATAAATCCCCCACGCCCCAAATGCAAAAAAAGGGGGAAAAAAAAGGGGGGAAACGACTACAGTTTAAAAATTCCACTCAGACAATGCAGTGTTTATTTATTTTTTTTTTTTCCATCGACGATTAAATTTGGAACACCCTGCTGGGGAGTTTAGCTCTGAAAATCTTAAACCCTACGTTTCTGTGTACTCTAAAAACACCAAAAAAGCACACCAATCTCCCAAAAAAAAACAACAAAACCGGGGTGGTTTCATATATGCAAAAAGGAAAAAGAAAAAAAGAAAAGAAGAAAAAAAGGAATTTTCTTTTCTTATTATTTTATTAACTAATACTACTACACAACTACACTACTATAAAACATATACTACATTTACTATAACTAAAAACATTTTTATTTTTTAAAAACATATTTATATTTTTTTAAAATTTTTACTTTAATTATTGTTGGAGTTTATTTTTGAAAACCAAACACGTTCCCTTTCAAATCAAATGGTGTAAAGTGATCATTCTCTTTTTGGAAAAAAACAAAGTGGTGTTGCAACTGCAAACTATCCCTCTTTTAATTTGGGTTTAATATCGTTTTCCACACCCTATCTACGTCAAATTGGCTTTATATCTCATTATTTACCCGTTGACCCAAATACTACTCATTGTTTCTTAAAGACAACCGGATTTAAAGCTATTTAATCTTCGTTACCATGAAAACCCCTAGTTCCATTTTTTATTTTTTCCCCAAAATTTGAATTTAAAACCGCACCTGGTATCGGAGTTGACCACCAATCCTTTCATCAACTTTGTTTTTTAATCTGTTCAAACCAATTTAAAATTTCATCGTGTTCGCGCCGAGCTGGTGTGGGGATTTTCGCAAAAGATCGATTTCTCATCTAAAAAGCACCCCCGTAGCTGAAACAAAACAAAACCAAACCAAAAAGAAACAGTTTTTAAAAATTTTTCCAAAAAACTCGTTTTCAAATTAAAGATTAAAATTTCCTCTCTTGCCCAAAAAAATCCAAACCGGGAACTTATTTAAAACCCGGGTTGAGAGTTTTTGAGAAACGGAAAACCTTTGGATCAAATTTTTTTTAAGGACAATTTTTGGGCCCAAAAAAAAAAAAAACAAACAAAAAAAAAAAAAAAAAAACAGCAAAGTGTTTTTCAAGTCGGGGAACATGACAGGAAAATTTTTATTTCATTTTATTATAAAGCCCGGGCGCCGACAGAAAACACGGGGCCATTGGGATTTTTTACCATAATTTACCCCAAATTTTTTATTTTGCCAAAACCCCAGTCGGGGGGTTTTTAATAAATGAGTCAGCCCTTCCAACATAAAAACCGAGGACAAAGGTAGGGTCGTTTTCAATAATAATCCCCCCCAATTTTAAACTGTATTATTGGGGTTGGTTTTGAAATTAAAATAATGGCATTTACGTCAATAATAGAAAAATGTTTTTGGTTTTTGCTTTATTGAAAAATGAAGGGTGCGAAAATATTATCCTTTCATATTTTTTTAGAATTAAGAAACATATTTTTGATTAAAAATTATTCAAAGTTGACAAAAATTTTGTACAACTTTGAGAGGGACAGTGAAACCCCCCCCCCCCCCCCCCCCCCCCCCCCCCCCCCAAAAAACGCTCTTTAAATGAAAATTGAGTAAATTTAATTTCGGATGTTTTTACAGAAAAAGACATATTCGACTTTAATTTCAACCACACACAAACCGATTTGAATGGTCACAATTTAAGACAAAAATTATTAAAAAGCCCCCTTCTTCTCTCTTTCTCTCCTCTCCTCTCTCTCTCTCCCCCTCTCTCTCTCTCTCCCCCCCCTCGTTTTTACCTCCCCCCCAAATTTTTTATTCTTTCAGGCCAAAAAAATTTGCCCGGGATTTTTCCCCCCAATTTATTAAAATTTAAAAAGGCTTTTAAAATTTTTAGTGTTTGCTACAAAAATTGGGATCCAGTCTATCGCAAATATTTTTCCGTCCCCAACTACCCAATCAACTGAACTAAAACCTTATAACAATTTAAACCAAAATTTACTTGTTCTTTTTTTAAACCAACACCAAGCGAGAAGTAGAAAAAGGGACGACCCTTATGTAAACATAATAACAATACGTCGTGGTAAGTTCAATTTTACCGCTTAAAGCGATGAAAGTCCATCGCAAAAAGAAGTGCCCTACCGAAAGATGTCGTTTTTGGGTTTTTAGAGGGGCAATGTGGCATAAATTAAATCAAAATTTTTATGAGCGGGAAAGTGTTTTTAAAATTTTTTTTTTTTTCTTTTTCTTTGTGTTGTGGGGGTTTTGGTGTGTGTTGTTGGTGTGTGGTGTGTGGGGGGGGGGGGGGGATTTTTGAACGGAGAATTTGGGTTTCTTTTAAGGCTAAAGTTTAAATTTTATACTTCTGATCTTTAAAATAAGACACTCCTACTCAGATATGGTTCAACCCACAGAATATCTGGTTGGCCGGGGGGTTACAGATAAATAACCCCCTATTGGGCAGCGTTTTTGTAAAATACAATAAAACCCCTTCACCGAAATAAAATATCAAAACAAAATATTTTTAACCCTTAACGTTTATAGTCATATAAAATTTGCGAAACAATCATTTTAAATTGGTTTTATAAAAACATTACAAAGAGCCCAGGACGCAAATTTTGTTCCTTCATATCATGATATGGGACAAACCCCCCCTCTTTCGTTTTACTTTTCCCTTCTCTCTCGCCCTCCCATCCCAAAAAGATGTATTCCTCCAAACCCCCCAAAAATTTATTTAAATTTTTTGACCAAGTTACCTAAGTTTTTGAAGCCAAGAGACAGTTGCAGTTCTTTCTACTTTGGGGTCTAGCAATTTTAAAATACTTCCCCTTTAAACTGAAATAAACCCCACCCCAAACCCCGCGATGGGCCAAACATTTGAAACCGCTCTGTTTTTACTAAATGGGGCTCTACTTATTAACCTATCAAAAAAAGACAAATAGATAAAGGGACCGTATCAAAAATTCCAAAAGAGGGTTATCACTGATATTATAACGTCCTGATATTTATGACGCTACATAAAACACCATAAATAAACATAATTTAAATTCTTCTTATTTTTACATCATCCATCATTTTTTAAAAAACAAAACTACATTACTGTTTTCATCATTATTTTTATTACACCCCAACACGGTTTTTTTCCCAACTCCCCGGGGACATTCAAAAAAAGTAGAGGAACCGTGCCCGTCAAAAACTTTATGAAGAGGAAAGGGGGGGGGGGGGGGGGCATGGGGACCCCCGGAGTACGGGGTTGGTGTGACCCGAAAAAATACTTTGTTTGAAAACCACCCCTTATTGGCCTTCAGCAAACCACCTCCCCAAGGTTATTTTTCGGCCCTGCTACGGCGAATTGGGGACCCCCTCTTCCATAAAACAAATTTCCGCTTGGGAAAAATTTTTATATACTTTAATGATCCCGGAGGACGATAACGTTATATATGGGGGGTTTTGTGTGAGTTTTAAAGGGGGG
>NW_027627141.1:0-5468 GCF_034508935.2 Berghia stephanieae
TTCTTTTTTTAAACCAACGGGGACCCACAGGCACCCCCTTTGAACCCTCACGGCGGGATTGAAAACTTGAACATGTGAAACATGATTTGTTTTTAAAGCGTTTTACGGCGCTTGCAACAGATTTAGGTCATATCAGCGCCAGTAAAAAGGAAGGGAATTGAATAGTAAAAACATTCTAGATGTACAATTAAAAGGAATTGAGGAAAAGTAAGACAAGGGGAAATGGGGAACAGATGTAGAATTCCAAGAGCACACTATCAGTGTACTCAGTTTGAGATCACCTTAAAGTCTCACTCATACATCAGCACAATATCCCACTGAGAGAACACACTCAAATGTTTACAGATCATAGCTGAATAAAAATTAATAATAATAACAGTCCTAAAGAGAGAGATAATTTACAAGGAAAAAATATCTCTCAAAACTATAACTATGCATTCGACTGTTTCACTCAAGCCAGGGTCAGGACAGAACTAAATATTCTCTCAAAAACTATAATTATGCATTTGACTGTTTCACTCAAGCCAGGTCGGACAAAACTAAGTCATCTCATTCCAAGACAAAGACAGAAAGCAATTGGAAAACAGATACAGAGGGATAGAAGAAAGAACAAGTACCTCCCTGCCCACTATGGAGTTCAGGAACCCCACCCAGGTGAAACATGATGAAAAGACATTGGAAGATCAGCAACTGAATTTCACACACCTCCAGAAGCAGGGAGAGAAGGCACTAAGGTTTGAAGCGACTTTTTTGGGGGCGGGTTCGTGGATAGCTCATACGGTAGAGTCACGATCTCCCCTACCAAGCTGAGTGTTGTCGTACCAGTAAGGTCACGGATTCGAGCGTAGCCATCGTTAACTTATAGTCTGACACTGATGACAAAATGACGTCAAAAGACAAGTCTTTGGCCACAAGAGAGAACAAGTCGTGAGTTGTATTCAATACTTCAACCAATGGGATCATTTGTTTCCTTGAGCTCTACAAACGGCAATTCATTAGACGGTGCACAAACCTAAAAAAATGACGTCAAACTATAAATACTGGTTGGTTCTTGTGTCAGGCTATAGGTTAAAGGATGGGTACGGTTCGAGCCCCCATCACCGCCACGAAGTTTTTATTCTCTGTTGTCTTCTGGCACTTTCCAACTCACTTCATTTCTTGTGTTAACACCATGCATCGGATCGTCAACGTTGGTTAGACCTAAAGTACGACCTGGTGGAGGCAGCCGAGGCATCCCAGTACGATGACAGAGATATTTGTTTTGTTTGTTTATTTTTTACGGCGCTTGCACACATTCATTTAGGTCATATCAGCGCCAGTAAAAAGGAAGAAAAAATGGATAATAAAGACATCCTAGATGTACAATCACATCATCATCATCATCATCCATCATCATCATCATCGTCATCATCATCATCGTCATCATATCATCATAATTTTTGCTTTATCCTGCCTTTCTCTTTACACACACACACACACACACACACACACACACACACTCTCTCTCTCTCTCTCTCTCTTTCTCTCTATCTATCTCGCTCTCTACCCCGCCCGCCCCCCCCCCCCCACACACAAACCTTGGATCCTCTGCACTCCATTTTGACTCCCTGTAACAGAACTTTGACTGAGCTACAAGGGCCCTGATCTGGTCGGGGTCCGGACCGCCATAGGTTACTGTCTGTGGCCCGTCAGGATTGACTACCGTGTTGTTGGGTGGGTAGAGGGCTTGACAATGGTCACACCCTGAAGAGCCAGAATTGATGGTTGGAGCGTTAGGAAGCGTTAAAAAAAATCAGAATGATATGCCCTGCTCGTTAGTACTGGGGCTGGTAGGTATTCATCATCGTCATCATTATCGTCGTCATCATCATCGTCGTAATCATCATCATCATCATAGCCATCGTCATCATAATCAATTATCATCATGTGTCATCATCATCATCAATCATCATCATCATTATCATCATCATCATCATCATCATCATCATCATCACCATCACCTTCACAACCTACAACAACTTCTACAACTATTACACACCACCACTGGTACCTACACCACCACCACCACCATCACAAACAACCACCACCAGACAGATTGCGCATCGGGGCTCTAACGGGGCCGATTAGAGATAGACGACGATTGGGATGTTTGGAAGCTTTAACCCTTTGCCCACTAGTCATTATGACATCCGAAATGCTATCGCCTTCGACATCTTCGCCAGAACAGAAATAGAGGGTGGAGCCTACCATGATATAACATTTATGGAGCCCTAATTTCGTCATATCAGTTCTGTCCACTGACAGGTGGGTAGATATCGCTTTCCAGAACTTTGTGTCCTTATATGAAATTCTGAGTTTTTGACCAATCAACGATTGCTCTTTTGATAGCTCGCTTGTCAAAATGAGTCAGCTCAACCCTGATTTATGTACAGGCATCACAGGGGGATATAATAACTTTGGCCAGAAGTGAAAGACATAAATTGTGTGTTCAGTCTGTGTGTGTGTGTGTGTGTGTGTGTGTGTGTGTGTGCGTCTACGTGGGAAAGGTAAGCAAAAATTAACACCTACTCGCTAGCCGCCAAGGATTACGTATTCATTTCCTGAGCAGTCAATTGGGTATTTAAAAAAATAATGACAAATAATCTTATCGCGATAAATTTGAAAACCTCATTGTTGGAATCAGCTTGAAAAGTGGAGAAAAATTGTCCTTTTTCTCATAAAAAAATCGGTCGAGAAATAACCTTTTTTGTAATAGATTTGATTTTGAAAACAGTTTTCTCAAATTTTATAATTTTTATGATAATTTCCTTGTTTTCCGGTCGATGTTCTTGATTATATATCGTTTTTCATTTCTCAATGAGACGAACGCACTGATGTAACTCGATTGATTCAAGAGTTTAAAACACATATTTCGTATTTTGATTGTGAGTCCAGCCGTATAAAGAATTCACGAGCTTTGAGATATGATGTAACTATACATACAAGACCTCGTTCTCCACGCCACAGTAGGCTTTCCATTCATACGCTTTCGGTCAAACCGTGGTCTTTGAAGTTACACAACATATACCGCCTGTGATGCCTGTACATAAATCAAGGGTTGAGCTGACTCATTTTGACAAGCGAGCTATCAAAAGAGAAATCGTTGATTGGTCAAAAACTCAGAATTTCATATAAGGACACAAGTTCTGGAAAGCGATATCCACCCACCTGTCAGTGGACAGAACTGATATGACGAAATTAGGGCTCCATAAAATTTATATCATGGTAGGCTCCACCTCTATTTCTGTTCTGGCGTAGATGTAGAAGGCATAGCATTACGGATTGTCATAATGACTAGTGGGCAAAGGGTTAAAGCTTCCAAACAATCCCAATCGTCGTCTATCTCTAATCGGCCCCGTTAGAGCCCGATGCGCAATCTGTCTAATAACACCACTACAACTACCACCAACACCCCACCACCTTCCCACCATCACCACCTTCACCAACGCCATCTTCACCACCACCACCACCACCACCACCACCAATACAACCTAAACCACCACCACCACCACTACTACCTACAGCATCACCATCATACCACCACCACCACCCTAACCCTACCACCACCACCACCACCAAACACCTACACACAACCACCACTACTACCTACAGCATCACCATCACACACCACCACCACCACCACCACCCACCCCCACCACCCCACCCACACCCACACCCCCCCCCCATCACCACCCACCCACCCCAACCCCCCCCCCCACCAACCCACCCACCCCACCCCCCACCCACCACCCACCACACCACCACCAACCCACCACCAAACAAACCTCACACACCACCACCACAAAAATACACCTCACCACACCCCACCACCACCAACCCCCCACCACCACCCACCACCACCCCCACCACCCCAATCACCCCACCACTACCACCACAACACCCACACCACACCACCCCCCCCCACCACCCCCCACACCACCACCACCACCCCCACCACCACCCCAACCACCACCACCACCCCCACCACCACCACCACCAACCCACCCCACCACCACCAAACCCCCCCTCCACCCCACCCACCACCCCCCAACCCACCCCCACCCACTACCACCACCACACCACACCAACCCACCACCACTCACCACCCCACACACCCCACCACCACACCACCACACACCCCCCACACACCCAACACACCAACCAACACACCCACCTACCACCACCACCACCAACCCCACCACACACCAACCCCCAACCACCCACCACCACCCACCACCACCACACACACCCACACCCCCACCCCACCACCCCCACACCACCACACCACACCACACCCCACCTACCACCACCACCACCCACCCCCAACCACCAAAAACAAAAAAAAAACAAAAAATAAAAAACAAACAAAAAAAAAAAAACCCAACCCCACCCCCACAAATAAACAAAACAAACAAATTAAAAAAAAACACACAAAACAATATAATTAAAAAAAAAACAACACCTAAAAAAAAATAAATAAACACACCCAAAAGAAGCTGGTTTCAATTTAATTGGAAGTGTAAAACCACTCCACTCATTCGGAAGGATTGGATACACACCTTGTTTGATTTATCTTATTCTGGTTTCAGAGTGATGGCATCTTATTTTATTTTAGTCTAAGTATGTGACCCTTCGTCTCAAACCGGTATTAGTCGGGATGGACCAGATGCTAAAAAGCCAAATTATAGTTAAACTGGTCCAAAAATATGAAACGTTGGTATTTAGCACAGTAAAATATGATATTCCCTTCTCCTCTATAAAGCATATAAACTCAACTTATCATGATATTTCTGGCTACAAATTCCATTTATTTAGTATCTTAATCATCCCCCGACTTAATACCGTTTTGAGACGAGAGGGTCACATATAGAATATGCTGGTCGTCTATAGATAGTATGCAGATGACGTCACTCAAGGCCTTTGTTTATTGTTTTTGCCATCCGCGTTTGTGAGTTGTTCTCACTAAACTGTATTAACCAGACTATAAAAGTTCATGGTTACACAAGTTTGTGTGTTGGTCCATTATACTTCCGGATGGCAATGTTGTGAACTCCTTGGCCAAGCGCATTCATCTTTAAATATGATCCATCCTCTCTCTATCTTTTACGTCCAGTAATCCTAAGAATCTGCCTATACACCCTGCTACTAAAATCGTCATGCCACATTATAGATAGTTCGAAGATGACGTCACTCAGGCCTTTGTTATTGTTTTGCCATCCGCGTTTGTGAGTTGTTCTCCACTAAACTGTATTAACCAGACTATAAAAGTTCATGGTTACACAGAGTTTTCGTTATACTTCCGGATGGCAATGTTGTGAACTCCTTGGCCAAGCGCATTCTATCTATAATTCCAAATTTAAAAAATTGAGCTTTTATTTTAACGCAATAAACCACTCGCTTTTGGATCGGAAGCCGGTTCGAGCCCCTTT
>NW_027627142.1:2500-5465 GCF_034508935.2 Berghia stephanieae
GAAGAAGAAGAAGAAGAAGAAGAAGAAGAAGAAGAAGAAGAAGAAGAAGGAGGAGGAGGAGGAGGAGGAGGAGGAGGAGGAGGAGGAGGATGTGATGATGATGATGATGATGATGATGATGATGATGATGATGATGATGATGATGATGATGATGATGATGATGATGATGACGACGACCTAGATGATGAGAAGAACGTAGATGATCACGAATTGCAAAAAATAATTCCAAATGCCTATATTTGGATCACAATGACAAGACTAGTGCGATGACCTGGTAAACGGATAGACTTAATGGAGCCATAGAAATTATGGTTGGCATTCACAGCTTTCACTGTCTTCAGACTAGCTCTTTGACTCAAAGGGCAACACTCGTCAGCTAAATAGAGACTCTTAAAGTTGACGGCTTCGACAGACGCTTATGATACTCTCCACCGACACTGTCACCCCCTATGCTGAACTTATCTGTGAGTTTTTGTGGTTATTATTATTTTTTTTTGAAGGACTTCCGTAGTTTCACAGCGCACCTAAAGAGGGATTTTATTTTGCCATTATCTCGGAGAGACGTCAACCCTAACTTAAGATACTATAACCTGATAAAACATAATGTTTGCATTCACTTGCAATATCGAAACTGATGGGAAACACAGTAAATAATAATGGCGTCGACCGGAGTCCTAAACCACAATTGACATCAAATTGTTTTGAAATTAGAAAAATCACACCACTTATACTTATAATTATAAAAAGAAAACATACTAAATAGTAATATTTATTGGTGTTGCAACTAATTGAAAGTCCATCATGGCTAAAATATTAAGTAATATAATAAAAGTGCTGTGAAACTAAGGAAGTGTTGGTGTGTTCGTTTATTTAATCAATACCATTGTCTTAATTTTATATGGAGGTGTGTAGTGTAGGAGGGTAGGGCGAAGGAGAAAGGTTTCAGTTTCAGACGATCAGAGGCGTATTGGGAACTCAAACATTACTAGAAATAATTACGAAGACGAATGAAAGACGTAACATTTTTCGTAAATGCATCTTCTTCTTTCAATAAAGTAAAGTCCCGCCCCCGCTCCTGCCTAATTCTAATCCTAATCCTAAGCCTAAGTCCCAAGCCCAAGTTGGAGTCTTCTAATTCGTTCCCTCAGCTCTCAAAAAGTCATTGTACGCCGTAAAAGTTTTTTTAATGTGTTGACTATAGATGTTAACATTATTTTTCACCATTTCTGAACTCAAGTTGATCACAAATTAGCATCTAAGTCATAAAGAGAAACTGCGCCCGGAATGCAGCAACGATGTTGATTCCACACGCACTGAACCGTCGTCGGGAAAAGAGTTTGCCGAAAATGGGGGTTTTCTGGGTTTTACGGCTGTATTTTACGACTCAACGTCCCATTTCAGGCAACTTGGAAATCGGGCATCGGGTATTTTTGGGTAGCCCGAAATTCCAAATCCCATTGTTATAAATTCTTATTTCAATGTTGAAACTGCTCAATCTGATGGCAATAAAAAAAAAAAATTATAAAAGGGCATTTTTACGATTTCACCGGGCTCTCTAAATCCCGCTGCCTGAATCATGTGACAATATTGAGGAAGAAATCCTTTGGGCGTGTAAAAGAATTTTTGGAATGGGTCATTCTGCTAGATTGTTAGGCCCCTACCGCACTACGACAGGACTGTCCCGGGACGCGAGTTTGTTTGTTTTTTTTTTTTGTTTTTTTTTTTTTTTTGCACCAGGTTGGGCCATTTTGTGGGCGTCATCTTTAGAATAACCCTCTTCGCAACCAGCCTGCACTATTTTTAGCATCGCCACAATGGGGAAGCCGTGACAGAGGTCGGACAAGGCCATAGGTCAGCGCGCGGGTTGTTTAAGGTTCAAAGGGGTGTGCAGTTGGCTGCCTACACTACACACCCACACAATGTATGCCTACAAACATAACAGATAACATACTTTTTAAAAATGTTTGATATAATACTATAATACTGTAGTTGAAGTTTGAAATATAAGATAGCAATAGAAATTTGACCACACATTGTTGTCTTGAGTGTGTCTTTCAGTGGTAGCTAGTGTGGATAGATGCAGAAAGAGTACGTTACACAAATCAAGTGCATTGTAGGGTCCATCTCTGTAGGTCTATTACTATATTTAGGTGATAAAATTTTTGCACACTGTGATTGGTAAATTTATAACTGCTGCAAAAATACAACAACAATTTTTTTTTAAACGTAGTGTTTTTATGCACCTCCGTTGACGGTATATCTTTTATGCACCTCCGTCACGATGCGCATTCCACCCAATTTCATCAGCAATACTGTGTTTCTGTATTCGGACATGGCAAAAGTTTTATTGTGACATTGTAGGATGTTTTTGTTAATAAATTTATACAAAAATAACAATAAACTAAAAAATCGAAATATAGAACCAGAAAATAGAAGTTGCATTGAAGGTAAAATAATGTCTTAGAAAGACCTAATTAATGTGATGGACAGTTAGGTGGCTCCGTAGCGCAAATGGGCAAGCTGTCAGACTTTTTAACCTTGAAAGTACTGGGTTCGATTCCCATTGTAAACATATATTTTTTTTTAAAGTTTACTTTATTGAGAAAGACATCTTTTTTCTTTTTGTTTTTCAAAAACTTTTTATCGTGTTTAAAAAAAAATAATTTTCTAAAATTCTTTATCTATTTAAGATCAGTATTTGTGTGCCATGTTCTCTTTTTACCTTTGATTTTTTAAATTATTGTGAATTATTCTTTAATTCATTATCATTGTATAAACGTACACCGGTAATCACTAAGCAGCGTGCTAAACTACAAGCTAAAAAATTTTTTAAACCTCATGGTCGTATGCAGTAACATTTTTATTAATTTTCCATCACCGCCAACGGAGGTGCATAAAAACGGTGCGTTTGTAGTTGTATAGTATGAAAAAGTAGTAGTAGCAGGGACGGCTGGTAATATTGGGC
>NW_027627143.1:0-5467 GCF_034508935.2 Berghia stephanieae
TATTATTATTATTTGGAGAACCCGCAACCCTTTTTCGGAGAAAATTTAAAAGGGTATTAGTATTAGAACAAAAGGGGTTCATCTATTATACAATACTAAAATGTATTGTAATTTTTTAATTTACCGGAAATTCTGTGCCCTGATAAAAAAATTTTAAAATTGGCTTTAAAAAGGGCAAATGTTGATCCCCCCCAAACCCCATTAAAATTTTGTTGGGGAAATGCTAGAATTGCATAGAAGAAATTAAATAAAGTGAAATTGAAAGTAAGCTTCAATTTAATATACAAAAACGATGAGATGGACGTTTCGGGTTTTCCCTTATCAACAAACAGGATGAATGAAACACTACAGACAAATGAGATAATGTGGTAGTGGCGTTGTTAAGATGAAAAACAAAAACATTGATGGGCAAGAAATAGGTAGTAAAGGAAGAACGAATTAAAATAGTGCAATAGAAATTTATAAAAGGTGCGCAATTAATAATTAAGTGAAAAGAGGGGAGGCGGGGAGGAACTGTGTAATGCAGTATAAAAAGTGAAATAATGTTTTTGTTTTTAAGGTTTTTTACGGCGCTTGCAACACATCTTGGTAATATCAGCGCCATTAAAAAGGGAGGAAATGGGATAGTAAAAAGTTCTACAATTACAATTAAAGCACAAAAGAAAAGGTGAGACAAAGGGGAATTGGTTCAAATAGGAACAGATGTAGATTCCAAGAGCACACCGTCCAAAGTACTTAGTTTGAGATCACCTAAAAGTCTCATCCAGACACAAGCACATGTCCCAACTAAGAGGAATACACTCAAATGTTTACAAATCATATAATACAATATGTAAACTAAAAATAATACAATGCATAACAGAGAGGTGATTTACAAGGAAAAAAAATATAATCTCCCAAAATTATAACAATACATTCGACTGTTTCCCTCCCAGCCAAGGAACTCCGGCCAGGGTCAGGACAAAAACTAAGTAATCTCATTCCAAGACAACGACAGGAAAACAATTGGAAAAAGGGTATGGGGGGATAGAAGACACAGCATGTACCTCCCTGCCCACTATGGGAGGTCAGGATCCCCACCCAGAAAGTGAAATAAAATAAAGTGTAGACTATTGTTGGAAAATAAATACAATGGAATTGGAAATAAATACAAAATATAAGGGATGTAGGTATTAGTATAATCATCAGTCGCAGTAGCTTGTTTATTTGTTTTTAGGGTTTTATGGCGTTTTGCAACACATTAAGGTCAATTCAGTGCCAGTAAAAAGGAAGAAAATGGGATAGTAAAAAGTTTTAGATTACAATTAAAGCATCCAAGAATAAGGCAGACAAAGGAGAATTGGTTCAAATAGGCAACAGTTGTAGATTCCAAGAGCATACTATCAGTGTACTTAGTTTTAGATCACCTAAAAGTCTCATCCAGACACAAAGCACAGGTCCCCACTAATTGGAGAAAAAAAAAATAAAGTGAGTAGATGTGACTCATATATAAGGGAACAACACAAAACAAATAACGTTTCGGCCCTTGGCCTTCGTCAGGAGACAGAAAACACAACATAAATATGTAAATTTACAAAATATCACATTTCTTCAAATGTGGAAACAATGTTAATGTGAGGAAAGGCCGTCGAGTGTGGATGCAAGAGGAGGCGCGAGATAAGGAGAGAGAGAGAGGAGAGAGAGAGAGAGAGGGGGAAGATGTAGATTCCAAGAACACACCGTCAAAGTACTTAGTTTGAGATCACCTAAAAGTCTCATCCAGACACAAGCACAGGTCCCAAGAGGAATACACCCAAAATGTTTACAAATCATATAATACAATATGTAAACTAAACATGATACAATGCATAACAGAGAGATGATTTACAAGGAAAAAAATATAATCTCCCAAATTATAACTATACATTCGACTGTTTCGCTCCCAGCCAAGGAACTCCGGCCAGGGTCAGGACAAAACTAAGTAATCTCATTCCAAGACAACGACAGGAAACAATTGGAAAAAGGGTATGGGGGGATAGAAGACACAGCATGTACCTCCCTGCCCACTATGGGAGGTCAGGATCCCCACCCAGAGGTCCCCACTAAGAGGAATACACTCAAATGTTTACAAATCATATAATACATAAACAAAACATAATTACAGTGCATAACAGAGAGATGAATTACAAGGGAAAAAATATCATCTCCCAAACTAACTATACATTTGACTGTTTCCCCCCAGCCAGGGCCAGGAAAAAACCAAGTAATCTCATTCCAAGACAAAGACAGAAAGCATGTTGGAAAACAGACATAGGGGAATAGAAGACAGTATGTACCTCCCTGCCCACTATGGGAGGTCAGGTACCCCACCCAGAGTGGCAGTAGCAGCAGCAGAAGCAATAGTAGTACTTTTTAGTTAGTAGTAGTGGAGGTAGTAGTTCATAGTAGTAATGATACTGGTATGTAATATAAGGAAAAGGAAATGGATGGCCGGGGAGTCGTGTGTGTATGTGTGTGTGTGTGAATGGTGGGGGGGGGGGGGGGGCATCTATACTATATAGTATGGTATATATATAATGTATACAATATATTCGACCCCCCTCCCCCCGCCAAAAAAAAAATAATAAATAAAAAATAAAAAAGACAATTAAATTGATTCCAATTCGTTTTATTCAGTTCAGCATTAGCAAGAATTATAATGAAAATACGTCCCCAGTCTAACCTTGATTTATGGGGGAAAATTTGCATTTCTCAAAAAAAAAAAAAATTAAAAAATAAAAAAAAAGGGAACTATGTAATATTTTTAATGCTTCCTTCCCTCTGCTTCCAAAAGTGACCTTTCCGCCTACCATGGCCGATCAGAATACCCCATCCAGATAGATCAAAGTGCAATCTATCCGTGTACTAAAATAAAAGACACCCAACAGACTTATTGCATAATATATGGTTCCCTGCTGGAATACCCCACTCAAATATTAAAACTATGTAATAAACATTAACCATAACATAGTTCAGGAGGTTGATTAAAAATAGAGAAATTTTTTTTATTAAAAAAAATTTTTTTTGCGCATTCACATAAGTATAGATACATATATATCTGTCTTTTGTTGGATGCAAAGTCTAGCAGCTCGTATGCAAAATTAATATAAAATCACGAAAGTAACCGCTTCAAAAAGAACGAAATACTAAACACAGAATATTTCAGCTCAAAACCCTTCTTCACTTTTCACCATTGTTCTTCCTGACCAGACACACTGAGGACTTTTCTCCAGTCTATCTGGATAATATGTGGACGTATTAAAACACACAAAAAAAACCCCAAAAACCCCAAAAAAAAAATTTTAAAAACTTGCTTTTAAATAGCGCAATATTCACTAAACATGCTCAAAGTGCTTTACAAAACCAACAGCAACACTAAACATGTAGAACGAGACAACGCCATATAGGCGATATTACAATTTTTTTTACGGACAGAGACAACGTTGTTAATGGCCAAGTGCAGTACTCATTTTACACCTAAGTATGGTGAAGAGAATGTGAGTAAAGAGTCTTTTCCAAGGACTCAACTAAACGCTAGCGAGGCTTGAACCCAGGACCTTCCGATCCGAAACCCGAGTTTCATACCACAAGACCACATAGCCGCAAAAAGTAGTACTGGGTTTTTTTTTTTGTGTTATTGAATGAAGAAGTGTTTCGTATTTAGTACTTTGTTATTTTTTGAAGCTGTTACGTTACTTTTTACAATCCACAGCTTCTAGCTTCTTAGTATTAACAAAAGTAAAATCAAATGATATCCTCCTTGGACAATGACAGAATGCTACTTGTTTCCAGTAAAAAGGATAGAAAATGAGATAGTAAAAAGTTATAGAATTACAATTAAAGCAACCAAGAAAAGGTAAGACAAAGGGGAATTTGTTCAAATAGGAGACAGATGTAGATTCCAAAAGCACACTTTCAAAGTACTTAGTTTGAGACCACCCTAATGACTCATCCAGACACAAGCGCAGGCCACAACTTAGAGGGATACACTGAAATGTTTACAATTCATATATAATAGGTAAACAAAAACAATACAGTGCATAACATAGATGAATAACATAAAAAATATCATCTCCCAAAACTCTAACTTTACATTTGACTGTTTCCCTCCCAGCTAGGGCCTGGACAAAACCAAGTAATCTTATTCCAAGACAAAGACAGGAAGCTTGTTGGTGGGAATACCAGATATACGGGGATAGAAGACACAGGAAGTACCTCCCTGCCCACTATGGGAGGCAAAGAACCCCACCAGAGATGCTACTCGAAAAGGGACAACAGTAATGGTGGATAAGATGAGACAACAAAATTGACTCCCTGATCTACACAGAAGTGAGTAGCCCTATGATTCCCCTATGGATTTTTAAAGCCAGGTTTCGCATTATTATAGTAGGAGGGGGGGGGGGGGGGTGTCCGGGATAATTCAGTTGATAGAGCATTCACTTCCCATGCAAAGGGACCAGTATCGATCCCGGATGCAGTTAATATCTTTTATGACTCCCTGTCCACCCAAAAGTGATTGTATAGCTGGGTTTGATTGTTTTTGTTTTTAAGGATTTTACAGGGCTTGCAACACATTTAGGTCATATCAACGCAGTAAAAAGGAAGAAAATGGGATAGTAAAATGTTCTAGAATTACAATTAAAGCACCCAAGAAAAAGTAAGACAAAAGGGAACAGATGTAGATTCCAAGAGTCAGTGTACTTACATAGTTTGAGATCACCTTAATATCTCATCCAGACACAAGCCCATGTCCCCACTAAGAAGAACACACTCAAATGTTTACAAATCAAGAGATGATTACAAGACAAAAAATATCATCTCCCAAAACTCTAACTATACATTTGACTCCCAGCCAGGCCAGGGCCTGGACAAACCAAGTAATCTTATTCCAAGACAAAGACAGAAAGAATGTTGGAAAAACAGATATAGGGGGATAGAAGACAAAGTAATTACCTCCCTGCATAGGTGGGTTTGTTATATTAGGAGGGAAGTACTTTGAGATAGACTAGAGACCTATCCAAAGGGTAGCGTGCAATTCCTAATGCCCAGGATTAACTCCAGCCCTATGCACCTGACAGATTACTTTTTTCTACAGCACTGTATTGTTCTGGCTGAAATAGTGGCTTGGCTAGATATCACTATGCATCAAATATTATATACTTCTATAACCTTACATTGATTGGTTTCTACTTGACCAACGATGATTCATCTAGTCTCATTCCAGAACAAAAACATGAAGTCGCGTGGAAAGGACAAATGATATACAGTACAATACTCGCTGGATTGTTACACGCTCTTGGAAGAAGCATAAAAGCGTGCTAGAATCTGAGTATGCTGAAATCTAAAGCTCATTGGGAGTATCGATTTATTAATAGATAAAATTTGGTCACTCAGATCCAGTTTGCTGGAAGTTGGCATACAAGAATCGCGAGTTGGTTTGAGTGGAATA
>NW_027627144.1:0-19694 GCF_034508935.2 Berghia stephanieae
CGTTTTTTTTCCTACAGCTTTGTCCGCTTCCAGTTTTCCCTCTTTTCCTGGTATGTGTACCGCTGTGACTGTCATATTCTCTCTAACACCATAACCATATTTTCTCGGGTTATATTATTGCATTCTTCTTTCATCTGCCTTTTGTTAATACATGATACAGCTATCGTATTGTCGCAAAATAAAGAAATCTTAGAGGGGCCTTATAATCAGAAGAAAATGCTTTCAAGTGAGAAGAGCCGCTTTCAATTCAAGACAATTTATATGCCATCTTCTTTCTTCTTCTGACCATAAACCTCCAGTCTAACTCCTGCAAATTCTCCACCCCATCCAGTATTACTGGCATCTGATGTTAATATTAATCCTTCGGGCTGTGGTCCTATCTTAATAGGTTAACTGCCCACCATAGAAAGCCATCATTTTAAAATCTCTTTATAGCCTCTGTTATAATGATAATATTATCGAAATTACCCTATTTTTTGTTAACGATTTGTTTTTTATAAATCTCCAATCTTTTATAAAACATATTTCCATATTAGTTACCAGGCAAACGCAACCAGTGTTCCTATGATTTCCGCTAATTTTCTGATGGTAATAAATTCTTCACGAATGTAATGATCCCAAAGATTTTTCATTTCTTAATCTTTTCCTCTGTTGGTCTAATGGTCATTGTCTTTGAATAAAGACAAACCCTAAATATGTAATCTCTTGGGTTGGTATAAGGTAAGATTTGTTGGTATTTATTGTGAATCCAGTTCATCAAATAGTTTACAAACTATGTTACAAGCTCGTAAACAATCCAAATCTGTTCTCTCCCCAATATGAGGCATCGTCTATATACATAATATGATATGTTTTCGTCTCTCAGGCGAGCAAGTACTGGTTTTATGACTTTTGTAAAAATCCGCGGAGCATCAGTGAAACCCATTACGAATGAAGTAAATTCGAACTTTTCCCCTGAAAACATAAATCTGAAAAATTTCCTAGCTTTCTCATGTAGTGCATTACTGAAATAAGCATCTTTTAAGTCACAGGAACAAGCAAAGCATTGTTCCTGAAATGATATACTGCCTCTTGAAGACTGCTCATTTTAAAATGTGTATATTTAACGTATTTATTGAAATGCTTAAGTTGAGAATAATTCTAAGGTTCCCCTTACTTTAGTTCTAGCGAATATATTAGAATACAATTGATTCTGGTTATCCTCGTCATCCCTCTGACTGCTTGGAGTAATATTTTTCTCTTCAATTCTCTAACTTCTCTTTCAATAGTATTCTTTCCTGTTCCGAAAATGTTATGCTTTTTGGGATAAAAGTTTACACAGGGGTAAAACAAAGTTCTGGTAAACTCCCCTAATTTGGTTTAACACCCACTGGTCTTTAGTGATTTTCTGCCATTTCTGTATATATAATCTTGTTTTCCCCTCTGTGAAATGATCTATAGTATTCTTAAATTCTAAACTTGCGCTATTGTCTTCTTTTCCCTTCATATTTATCATCATTGTTGTCCTAAAGTTAAATTTTGGTTCTGTGAGAAGTGTTTCCTTCCTCCCCGTCCTCCTCTTGTTATCGTCGCCATCCTCTCTCCCCTCTGCTTTTGTGGGTTCTGGATGTGAGGGTAAGGCATTCCTCCTTGACCATTTTTTAATTTTCCATCACAGTGGAACGTGCCAGGTTTTGTCACGGCTGTTCGAAAGCTTGTGGGTATCATTAATTGTCTTAATGCTTCGTCTAAATTATCTCCAAAAAGGAACTCCGTGATGTGCTTTCTTTCGGTTTGCACAATTCTCTACATTCTTCATTCAGAAAAGGCTTAAGTGCTTCTTTTCGAATTTGGCTGCAATTCGTATATACAGCTGATCCCACTCTTAACAAATCCGTGACTAATGGAGTCATTGCTTTACCTCTATTACCCTCTTATTGTCCTTTTCCTGGCTTTTTTTAAACAAGTCGGTCACTTTTTAGCTGTTAGGGGTTAAACTTTTGCTAAATTAAAAAATTAAAAGGGTTATTT
The DNA here is from genome assembly GCF_034508935.2 of Berghia stephanieae. NCBI lineage: Eukaryota > Metazoa > Mollusca > Gastropoda > Nudibranchia > Aeolidiidae > Berghia > Berghia stephanieae. The sequence goes on from NW_027627144.1 coordinate 2,011, forward strand.
ATGGTGGTCTTTAGTTTTTGCAAAAGTGGGCCCAGTATACGCCATATTTGGGGGTTTTAATTCGGGGGACTCTAAATTTGGGGGGTTTTTTTTTAGGGCAAAGGTTTTTCCCAAAAACACTTTTCGGGGTTTTTTTTTTCCCTTTTGACAAAGCCCCACACTCCCCAAATTTTGACATTTTTTCCACCGTTTCGTGAATGTCTAAACCAAACGATTCGGTACTTTAAAAAAAACTTTTCCCGGGTTCTTTTTATTTCATTACCCTTTTTCATTTTTGTCCCCCTTTTTCCCCCCAAACCCCCTTCTTCTTTCCCCATTTCGTAGGGTCTTATCTTTTTCGAGCTTCTCTAGCTCGTCGAGGTCCGGGTTGGGGTCATTGTGTGCGTCCCTTTTTTCCCCCCCTTTTCGCCCCCTCACTGGGTTTTTCCCGTTTTTTAAAAACCGACGGCTCGCGGGGGCGTGATTAGTCTTAAAATGGGATGCGTTGGGTTACTTGAAACCTTTTTACAATAACTGCCCCTTTTTCCCCCCAATTTGAGGCGGGGGGATTGCTAGGGGCGTTTTTTGATTTTTTTCCCTTTTGCTCACTAAATTTTAGGGCCCTGATTAATTTCCCATTTCCAATTTTTTTTTGTTTTAGTTTTCTTTTTTCCCTTTTTTTATATGTTCTACGGCCCCCCCCCCTTTTTTCTTTCCCTTTTTTACCCCTCTTTTTCTCTCCCGCGGGAGAAGAAAAGGGGTTTTTTGGTTTTTTTTTTGTATGTTAACATTTCCCCGGAGATGTTAGGGGAAACCCTGTTTTAGTTTTTTTCCTTTCCGCGGGGGTAAAAGTTCCTTATTCAACCTTCCACTTCATCTGGTTCCTTTGTTTATTCGAAAAATTTTAAAAAAAACTTTTTTCTAAAAATTTTAAAAATCAAAAACCCACCACTTTCACAGTGTTAATAATATACTTTTGTATAAATTAACACTCCCTGGGGAGATGTTTTTTGGGGAACTTTTTTTAGTTTTTCCCCCCCGGGGGGGTAAAATTCCTTATTCAACTTTTCCAACTTTATCCCCCCAAAAAATTTAAAAATCAAAAAGCACCCCCCTTACGTGTTATAATATATTTTTGTATAATGAACATTTTCCCCGGGAGATGTTAGGGGAACTTTTTTATTTTTCCCTCCCCCGCGGGGGTAAAAGTCCCTATTAAAAAATCTTCAACTTTTTTCGGGCCCTCCATTGTTTTTTTAAAGAAAAATTTTAAAAAATTTTTTCCCCCCCAAATTTTTAAATCATTAAAAACCACTTTCACAGGGGTTAACAAAAAATACTTTTGTATAATTAAAACCCCCGGGAGAGGTTATGGGAACTTTTTTTTAATTTTCTCCCCCCCCCGGGGAGAAAGTTCCCTTTTCAACTTTTAAACTTTATCTGGCTCCCATTTTTTTTATTTTAAAAAATTTTAAACCCATTTTTCTTAAAAAGTTTAAATCATTAAAAACCACTTTCACAGTGTTAATATTATGCCCAATGGGAATGGTATGTCCCAGGTCTAATAATATTAAAAATCCAAAAGGAAAAAAAAAAATTAACACAAGGGTTTGAAAAATTAAAGTAGACAAAAAAAGGGAGGGCGTCCACCCTTCTTGACAGCCCAAAACGTGAACTGACAGTCAGGGCTGATTCTTCATTTGAACCCAATTGGGAAATTGGGGGTACAGGAGAGGGGAAATATTGCGCAATATAAAAGCTCACATTTTTTTAATGGATAGAAAACACAGCAAGGACCTTTTTTCCCCCCCAGGGAGGTAAAAAGACCCCGTCCAATTTTAGGGGGGAAAAATTTTTATTTGTAAACAAAAGTTTTCAAGTGCCTTCCTGCCGTTTGTCAAAAAAGATTAAACCGAATGTCTTGGGGTTTGAAAACCCCTTTCCGATGGGAAGGCCCCGGGGGTCGAACCCGCTGGGCCGCTTTTGTTGATTTTCCTTGGAAAAGGCTTTTTACTCGCTTTCTCCCACCGTACTCAGGTGTAAAATGAGTATTTTGGCCGTTAACAACTTTGTCTATGTCGGAAAAAAATTTGTAATATCGCCAACAGGCGTCCATATCTGGGTTCTATATTTTACTTGTTGCTTTTGGTCGGGGATCCCTTGTAAATCGCTTTGAACACGTTTAGGGGATATTGAAACTAAAAAAAACAAAATTTTTTTAAAAATTTATTTAACCAAAAAGATGTCGAAAAATTGAAAAAAAAAAAACATTTTTCAAAATAAACCCAATAACTCCTCATATTTTAACTTGTAAAATTTCCCCTTTAATTTCAAGGAAGATGATTTTTGGTAAAAAATCATGGGAATTAATATGAGACACATACGTTATAACAATTCTCAAAAAAATGTCATAATAAAATTTAATAAAAAGGGATAGTATTAATAAAAAATAATAATAGAAGGGGGAAAATTGGGGGGGTTAACGACCAATTTTCTTCACGAATCCCTTTCCTTTGTATAAAAGCGCAAGTTAAAAAATAGTATAGGGAATGAATTAGCGGAAAAGTACCCGCCCCTTATTGGACGTCACCTCACAGAGGGGAACGTCAACAGGGTTTTTTGAGCAGCGTCTCTCTCGTCCCGCTTTGGGTGAAGTGTCTCAGCCGTTTTCACGGAAGCGATGACGAAGACGAAAAGCGCAAAATTTAACATGCCTTTTCTCTCCTAACAACTTCTCCGCCGGTGACGTCCAATCAAGGGACGCAAACTCTTCCCTAATTCTTTCCCCTATTGGGGGCAACGTACCTTTTGTTTTGGGGGTGCTTAGAGTAAATTTAAAAATTTTAACGGGGTTATAAAAAACCCAATTGATTTTCTCATATCGGGCAGCTTTTTAAAGATAACAAAAAAACAGACTTTAAACTTCTTTTTTTTTATCCATAAAGGCAGTATGGGTGGCCCAACCCCATGTCAAGCTTTGGATTTTTAAAAAAACGGGCATTTCATAGTAGGTAAAGATGGGGCCGGAAATGGTAAAACGGGAATCTAATAAAAAATCGGCGATTCGTCCGTCCGCCCACGGGGAATTTCATTTGCCCAAGTGCATGGCGTAATAAATGGGAAAGGGTGAAAAATTTTTTATTTGCTTTTTTTTTGGTGCTTTTTCCTAAAAGAATATCCCTTCCCCAAGCATTTTAATCTTTTTTTAAAGTAAATCGGGTTTTTTTCCCATAAAAATTATGGTCAGATTGTATGGGAAAGGTATCCAAAATTTTTTTCTAAATTTTTATACCTTTTCAAACTCAACTAGCTGAAAAAACTTTTTAAAAATTGAAATTAAGCTTTGAAATTTCCCCCGAAGATGTACCCAAAATGGTTGTTTAATCATTTGAAAAGAACTCTTTTTTGATAAAAAATTAAATTTAAAAAAAAACCCTTGGCAATATGTCAGTTCAAATTTTTCCACCACCCGCTGTTTAAATTCATTCACAGTAAATTCTGCTTTTTTTGTATTACGACCGGGGGTCGAATGGGAGAGCCCGGGGCCCCACAAAAAAATTTGGTCCAAAATAGCTTTTTACACTCGTCCCTTTTGTAATTCCGGACCTGTTCTAAACCGCAGACAATTTTGGCCCTTCGCGTTGGAAAAAAGGGTGCAAATTTCCCAAAAATTTTAAAGGGAAGAAATAAATTTATTCTACCCCTCAATCCTTTTTCGATTTTTTTTTCATCTTTTGAGTAAAAGACATTTTCAAAAACAAAAAAGTTTTTATCCCCCTGTTTCCTTTTAATTTTAAAGACATTATTGACATAGGGACGTGCTGTTTCACTTTCTGAAAAAAAAATGTTTTAAAAACGCACAAACTTACTGTTTTTTCCCTTTGGTAAAGGGATTTAAAACGAAAATCCAATTTTATGTATAAAAGACTAGTTTCAAGACTGACTTGCTTTTTCATGCAGGGGTTTTTGAACACAAGTGAAAAAAAATTTGGGGGGTTTTTTTTTTCAAATGATAAAAAAGAAATAAAAGTTTGTTTTATTTCCTTTTGTTTCCGGATTTCAACGGGAGACAAAAACCTTTTTAAACCCACCAATACACGAAAAACCGTTTTGGTTTTCCGAACCAGAAAGTTTCCGGGTTTCGTTTCCTAAGTTATAGGGGATCATATTCAAAATAACATAACAAACTTTTAAACTGCAAAACTTGATCTAGATATAAGGGGGCCCTTTTTTAGAAAACAAAAATTTTTTTTTGCATTTTGAAAAATACGTTCTGCCCCCCCCCCCCCCCCCCCCCCCCCTGTCCAGAGAAAAACAATAATTTCTATAGGTCTATATGCAACAATTGAGACTCTGTCTCTTTAAAAATTTTTTTGGGAGGGTTTTTAACGGGCTTTTTATTCGGGCACAAACAATTATTATTCATAAGATTTTTTTTAATTTTAATAATAAAAATAATAATAATAATAATAATAATAAAATAATAAAAATAAAAATTAATAATAATAAAAATTTAAAAAAAAATAATTTTTATTAATAATAAAAATAAATAATAATAAAAACAACAAAACAACAACAAAAAAAAAAAATAATAATAATAAAATAATAATAATAAAATAAAAAAATAAAAATAATAAAAAATAAAAATTTATAATAAAATAATAATAATAATAAAAAATAAAAATTTTTAAAAAACAATTTTTCACCGCTTAAAAGCTTGGAAAAAAAGGGTCTTTGGGCCAATAAAAAAATATGGGGGGGGGGGGGGGGGGGGGGGGGGGGTAACAAAAAACATGAACGGGCATGTTGAAAAATTAAAATATCAAACTGTTTTTTTTGATGCCGCCCCATTTCACGGGGAGTCAAAAGGGAAACACTTGTAATTCGATTTAAATTTTAGATCACAAAACAAAAATATAAAAACAAACGATAAATTAAATTAAAACCTTAACAAAACAAATTTAATGGGGATTTCACATTTGAAAATGCTACTTACTTAACCCTTAAAAATTTGAGTCTATTTGGAAAAGTTTCCCCCAAAAGGGAAAATTAACTTTTTCCCTGCCCCCAAAACACAAAATACCACACACAATAACTCCTCTCCTCTCTCCTCTCTCTCTCTTTTCCTCTCCCCTCTCTCCCCTCTCCTCTCTTCTCTCTCCCCCCTCTTCCTCCATCCCCTTTCACCATAAATCAAAATATATTCCTCATACCCCCCCCCTCCCCCCCCCCTTTTTTTCCCCCCCCCCCCCCCCCCCCATCACCCTCTTTTCCCCACATCCTCATAAATTTAGTGCTATAGCTTTGGAAAGCGACCTTGACATTTGACGATCTCAGAACAACGTAAAAAGGGTTTAAAAATTAAATTTGGGAAAGGGAAATGTTTTTGATAATAAACCCTTTAAACAGAAACTCTTAATAACCCACAATCGCATTTTTCATTTTTATTTGGGGTGTTCCCCCTTTGTTTCCCTCACAAAATGGGATCAATCAACTTCCCCTTTTCTCTCTCTCTCTCTCCCCTCTCTTCTTTTTCTCCCCCTCTTCTCTCTCTCCCCTCTCCTTTTATCTTTTCTCCTCTTTCTCGCCCTTTTCTCTTCTTTTTTTCTCTCTCTTTTCCCCCCATATCTCTCTTTCCTCTATCTCTTTTTTCCCCTCCTAACCAATTTTAACTAAAAAATTTCCCCCTTTTCCCTTTTACCATTTTCTCTCCCAAATAAATTCTATCCCCTCACCCCCTTTTCCCTCTTTGTTTTCAAAAAATTTCCTTTCCGTTTATTTCTGTCCCATGCTTTTTTCCCTCACCCCACTCCAAAATTTTGAAAACTTTCTCCTCTCTCTCTCCTCCCCTCTCCCCCCCTCCCCCTTTTCCCCCTCCTCTCTCACCCCTTTTCCTCTCATCTCCTTTCTTTCTTTTTTCTCTCTCATCTCCCCCAAACTTACTTACAAAATTTCCCTCAAAACATCCAACGTCGCTCCCCTCTCTCTCTCTCTCCCCCCCTTTTTTCTCTCTCTCTCCTCCCCTCTCCCCTCCTCCCCTTCCCCCCCCCCCCCCCCCAAATTCAGAAAATAATTTTTTTGAAATGTCACGTTTAATATTAAATAAAGTGAATAATTTGGTTTTCCCAAGCCCTCTATTTTTAAAACTGCCGAAATCTAAAAAAACCCCATATTTAAAAAATTTTGGCCAAAAAACTCGCCCTTTCCAAATATAATCGTTTTAAAGGGCCCCCTCTTTTTGGGAAAAAAACCTCAAAAACCGGGATTTTCTCGCAAGTCCCAGGTTTGAGAGTTTTTCCCAAGATGGGGGTCATTTAAATCGATCTATATTTAAGGACATTTTTCCCGGGCCCAAAATTTTTTTAAAATGTTTTTTTTTTTTCCAGAGTAGGGCATATACCAATATACACCGAATGGTAAAATTTTTTTCCCATAATACATTTTAATAAAATATTGCATTTTTGAAGAACCAATTTTGTTGCACATATTGTACACTATTTACACAAAAACCCCCTTTGGAAACAAAAAGGGGGGTTTTAAAAAAAATGGTTTGGGAAAAAGGGGACATTGGGGGGTGATATCAGGGGTCAAAGGGGGGAAAAAATCCAAATTGATGATGATGATGAAAAGGATGAAAAATAATAATAAAAAAAAAAAATTAAAAAAAAATAAAAATAAAAAAAATAATAAAAATAAAATAATAAAAAAATGTTAAAAAAAAAAATAGAAATTAAAAATTAAAAATAAAAAAAATAATAAAAATAAAAATAAAAATAAAAAATTTTAAAAATAATAAAAATAAAAAAATTTTTTAAACGATGTTTAAAGGGTGAAAAAAAAATAAAAAAAATAATTAACGAAATTTTGGGTTTTTGGTAAAATAAAATGCAAACAATAAAAAAGGGGTGTAAACAAAAATAAAACGTTTCCCAAAATAACAAAAAAATCCCTGATAAAAAAAAGGGAATACCTAAAGGGGAGAGCACCAACGGGTTTTTTTAAAAACGTAATGATTCATCTAAAAAAATAAAAAAAAGACCCAAATCATTCTTTTTCCCCCGCTTTGCAAAAAAAACTTTTTTTAAATAAAAACCCCCTTTTTAACCATTCCGATTTTTTAAAAAGGGGTTAAATTTTTTTCCCTTTTTTTTGGCGGGAAAAAATTTTAACAAAATTGGGAAAATAATTTAAAAACAAAAGCAAAAAAAAAAATAACAAAAAAAAACCCTTTTTTGGGGCTTTTAAAAAGCATTCTTTTAGAAAAATAAATTTTCTAAGTAACGTTTTCTAAAAGTTTGACTTAACTTTTAAAAAGGGGAAAATTCTGTTTTTAAAACTTTCCCTAAAATGGAAAAAAAAAAATTGAAAATAAAAAATGATAAAAAAAAAAAACCCCAACAAAAAAAACAACAAATTACAACAATAACAAAAAACCTGCTTCCCCTTAAAAAAAAAAAAACCCCTTTTTAAACCCCCCCCCCCCCAAAAAAAAAAAAAACAACAAAAAAAAAAAAAAAAAAAACAAAAAAAAAAAAAAACAAAACCAAAACAAAAAAAGGAAAAAACCCCCTAATAAAAAAAAAAAAAAAAAAAATAAAACAAAAGCAAAATCAGAAAAAAAAAAACAAAAACTTACACAAAGAAAAAAAAAATACAAAAAAAAAACACCACACACCCCCCAAAAACCCACACAAAAAAAAAAAACGTAAATTTAAAAAAAATTTTTAAAAAGCCAAACAATTTAAAAATAAAAAAAAGGGAAAAAAAAAGACCCTTTTTTGAATTTGGGAAAAAATACTCGGTTTGATTTTGATAAGCGCAATAAAATTTAAGGGGCCCGTCAACTTTTTTATCGATAAAACAAAAAAAATTCGATTTCGTAACATTAAAATTTAAAAAACATTGCATGTTTTTTTTTGAAAAAACATAAAGAAATTCACTAAAATAAAAATAACATTTAAAAAACCCTGCAATTAATTTTTTCATCGTGCAAACAAATACCAAAAAAAATTAAAAAAAATTAATAAAAACACCACAGCCTTTTAAAAAAATCTATGTAAAAAAATTTTAACTTTTAAAAACCCCTCATTTCCCCCCCCCCCCCCCCCCCAACCCCCCCCACTCTTTCCCAACCCCCCCCTCCATGTTTTAAAAACAAAAAACGAACCGTAAAAAAAAAACGCGGCTATGTGGTCTTTTTTTCTGACACTTGCCTTTTGGGCGGGGGTCCCCGGGGGTTCCCCCCGCTGGGGCATAGTTTTTTTTCCCTTGGGGAAAGGGGGTTTTCCACATTCTCTTTCTTTTTAGTGCAAAATTTACCTACCGGAACAAACGTTGTCCCCCAGTCGGAAAAAAAAAAAGTAAATTTTTGCCCTTTCAGGGGTCAAAGGGGCCCCTTTTACGTGGTTTTTTTTTTGGGCAGGGGGGCCCTTTTTAAAAAACCCCTTTTTTCACGGTTTTGGAAAAAGCGTTAAAAAAGCCAAATTTTTTTTTAAAAAACCCCAAAAATAAAGGGTAATGGGGGGTTTTAAAAAAAAAACCCCCCCCAAAACCCCCGGGGCCCCATAAACTAAAAACAAAAAATGTTGTTTTAAACCCCAAAAAAGTTTAAATTTTTACCAAAAAGGTTAATCAAAAAAAACAACGGGCGAAAAAAAGACCCCAAAAAAAAAAAACAACAACAACAAAAAAAAACACAACAACAACAAAAACAACAACAATGACAACAACCCAAAACAACAAAAACAACGACAACAACAAAAAAAAAACAACCAAAGGGTTTCTTTCCCCCTTTCGGGCCAAAGTTTTCTTCAAAATATAATTAAAATAAATTCCAATCGCCCATCTATGCTTGGATAAATCCCAAAAAATCACAAACCCCCCCCCTTACGGGTTTTTTTAATTTTAAAAAGGGGGAAGTGGGGAAATTTTTTTACCTTTTTCAAAAAATATTCAGTTTTAAAAGGGGTTTAAAAAAAACCCCAAAAAAAAATTTTTTTTTTTTCGAAGCGTAAACATATTTCAAAATAACGGGGAAAAAAATTTTTTATATTTTTTTTTTAAAAAATAATAAAAAAAATAAAATAAAATAAAAATAAAAAATAATAATAATAAAAAAATAATAATAAAAAAAAAGAAAAATAAAGTAGAAGATTTATGATGAAGAAAGAAGAAAAGATGGATGATGATATAGTTATGATATTAATAATAATGATGATGATGATAAGAATATTGATGATAGAAGGGTGATGATGATGATGATGATGATATGATGATGATGATGAAAGAAATGGAAAAAAATAAAAAAAATAATAACTAAAATAACAATAATAAAACGATAATAAAATTTAGAAAAGAAACCCAAGAAGAAACCCAAAACTCAAGTGAATAAAACAGGGGAAAAAACTTTCATTCGAGTTTTTTTCTTTAAAAATATGGAAAAAATTTTCACAAAAATATATATAAATATATAAATATATATTTTAAATATATATATATATATATAATATATATATTAACCGTGTCACAAAAGGTTAAAAATTCCGGGGGGCCCCAAGTGCTAAAATTTAAATTGTAAATTTTTTAAAAAGTATCATTGGTCTATCTTATATCAATTTTCATGTCCCTTTAACATGGATCAATTCCCTTAAAACATAAGGAACCCAAAAACACCTATTCAACTTGGTTTTAGTTTTTTAACCCTTTTAAAAACAAATTTAACAAAAAAAAACCAATCTGAAATGACAAAAAAAATAAATTTTCGAATTCTTGACATTTCATTTTTAAAAATCAGAATTGCCAACAAATGGACAACAAACAAAAAAAACAATTTTGACAAACCCCGGGGCAACATTTATATTTTTATAAGGGGGGGGAAAGGGGAAAGGGAAAAGGGGGGTGGGGGGGGTTTAAAAGTCAAACAAAAAGTCCAACGTAACCATTTCCCAAAAGTTTTTGTCATCTTACCCCACAGTTTTTCGTTAACTCACTCAAAACAAATCTAACCCACTATATCCGTAGTTTTCCCGGGGGTTTCATTTTTTTTTTGTTTTTAAAAGGGTTTTTGGGCGCTTTCAACACATTAAGGGCATATCAGCGCCATAAAAAGGAAGAATGGATAGTTTAAAAATTCTAGAATTTTCAATTTTAAAACCCCAAAAAAAAGGGGAACTGGTTCAAAATAGGGAAAGAGGAGACCCAAATACACCGTCAAAGTACTTAGTTTGAGATCACCCTCAAGTCCTCCTCCAAACACAAACACAGGCCCCCAACTAAGAGGAATACATTCAAATGTTTAAACCAAACTATAATATAATATGTAAACTAAACATAAAAACAAAAGCATAACAGAGAGATGATTTACAAGGAAAAAAAATATCTCCCAAAAAAATAACTAACATTGCGTTTTTTCCCCCCAGTCAAAGGGAAACCCGGGAAGGACAGGACAAAACTAAGTAATTTTTTTCCAAACAAAGACAGGGAAAAAATTGGAAAAAATATTGGGGGGATAGAAGACACAGCATTTTACCTCCCCGCCCACTAAGGGGGGCCGGGTTTTCGTTACTTTTTAACCCCCCTTGCCCCAATTTTTTACATTTTTTTCTGAGACAAAAAAAGGGGAAATGTCAAAGCTACTGGTTTTTTTTTTGTTTTTCTTTTTAATGGGAATTTAATAAAACTATCTATTTAAAGTACATTCTCATTTTTTAAAACAAATTTTTTTTCCCAAACTTTAAAGGGGGGGAAAAAAACTCTAGGATTGGGGTGAGTTAACTCCAGGGTCCCAAAGACTTTGGAAAAAGGGAATGAGAAATTTGCGGAAGAGGAGCGTTTCCCTTTATTGGACGTCACCTTACAGAGAGAACCCTCTATTTGGGGTTTTAAATTTTCCAAGCCGCTTTTAACCGGAACGAGGACGAAACGGGGCGCACAACCAACATGACTTTTTCCCCTCTAATAACTTTTCCCCCCGGACCCTCACAAACTTAAAGGTGACCTCCAAAACAAGGGACGCTAAATCTTTCCCTAATCTTATTCCCTTTTATCTTGGGCTTAAAAATAAAAAGAAGAACATAATCCCAAAAAAGGGTCAATGACAAAACCAAAGGGTAAGGAAGCACAACGAACGTAAAAGTGGGAATTTACAAGCTCTACGGGAGAAATTTTTTTCGGGCTCGTCCATTCATTATTTCAAATAATATTATCATAACAATGAATTTTAATATAATATTAAAAAAGAAAACCTTTAATACCATACCAAAAAAAAGTTTTTGTTTTTTTAAAGGACCTTAGGGGGAAAAATGCTTGGTTAAATTTTCCCATTGAAAAAGCTATATAAAAAAATTTATTCGGGGTGCACCCAGTTTAAAAAAATCAGACCATCAAAACAAAATTCCCGAAAAAGCCTCACGCACGAGAAAATTTTTCGAGAATTGACCTGTTAGAATTGTTTAATGATTTTAAATTTTAACAAATTTAAAATAAGCGACATTGAAAAAGCCTAAAAAAAAAATTAAATTTTCATTAAAATGGTTTATTGAAGACAATAGAATTTTTAAAAACACAGATAAGGCCCAATGTTTTCCATATCCAACTTTTGGTACAAGGGCCCTGGCCCCTGAACAAGTTTGTCTTTTTCCTCGTCGACGTCCCACTTTTCACAAATTCCTCAATTTAAAATTTTGAATGAAAAGGGACCAGGACAAGGGGAAATGACCGAAAAGGGAAGCGTTCTAGTAAAAAAAAAGGGCTTTTAAAGGGGTAAAAAGGGGTCAATAGCTATGTTCACGTCCAACCCCAGCAAAACCCGCACTTGGGTTTAAAACAAAGACAACCCGGGACTTTTATTTTTCATGCTGGCAGAACTTTTTTACATTCCCTGTGATCAAATGTAAAAAAAGTCCAAAAAAATGGGCAGCTTTAAAAATTTTCTCTCCTCTTTTATGCTTCCCCGGAAGTAATTTTTCATAGGGCGGGGGATGGAGATAAAGGGGGTCCGCCATTGTTTTGATAGTTTTAGAGCCCCGTAACAACGTCTTTTCAGGGGAAAAGACCCTCACACTGTTGCACCTATTGCTTTTGTTGAATATAAACCTAAAATCTCTGGGGGGAAAAAAAAAACCCAAAAAAAAAAAAAAAAAAAAAAAACCAAAAAAAACAAAAAAAAAAAAAACAAAAAACAAAAAACAAAAACAAAACAAAAAAAAAAAACAACAACTATCAAAGCTACAATAAAAAAGCATCATTTAAACCGTGGGAAAAAGGCCTTCATAAATTTGCCCTAAAAAAATAATATAAAAAATTTTCTCCCTTTTAAAACAATCAAGTTTTTTCCCTTTTATTCCTAGTTTTTTTTTTTTTCTCCCGCAATCATCAGTCTAATGGGGAACTTTTATTACAAACACGATGTTTTCCCCCCTTTGGGTTTTTTAAATGAGTCGAGACCTGGCCCGGGGGAGAAAAGGGGGTTTGAATTTAAAAACAATAATTTATTGGTTTTAATTTTCATTCTTTTTAAAAAACCCCACTCGTAAACCCAAAACAAAGTGAAACATAAAATGCCGACTAAAGAAAGAAGCCCATAACCCTTTTTGACGGGACAACCCCTTTTTTGTGGGAATTTTTGGGGTTTTACACGTCCCTTAGGAAAAAAACCAAAATTAATTTGTGAGGCTGTCTACGAAAACCCGGGAAGATGCGGCAAATTTTGATTTTAGATATTAGCCAAAATCGAAATTTAAAATTTTGAAATTTGCGCATCTTTCCGGTTTTTTCCCCAGCCCACTTTTATTTCAGGGTTTAGCATAAATTTTTAGAGATCTCGAAAAACAACCCAAACCATTTTGGTTTTGGTAATTCTCACGGATTGTCTCCGAGGGTTAGGGGGAATTGATGAAAAATCGAAGAAAAAAAGGAAATAAGTAAAGTGTTAACAGGGTTGTGTTTAAAACCCTGGGAAAACATTTTAAAGGCAAATGTGAAACTTTTAAAATATAATGTGCGTTATTTTCTCGCACTCTCGTCTCGCTCCACTTTTACTTTTAAATTTTCCTCTCCTCTCTCTCTCTCCTTTCTCTCCTCTTCTCTTTTCCCCTCTCTCTCTTTTTTTCCCGTCCCTTCACCTCCCCCCCCCTTCAATCCCTCTCTCTCTCCCCTCCTTTTCCCCCCTTCTCTTCTCTCTCTCCTCTCTCTCCTCTCTCTCTTCCCCAAACCAGATAATTTAAAAAAGGAAATTACCCAATAAAAATTGAGCGGTTCGGCCCTTGTTCCTCTGAGTCGGGGTTTCCGGGAAAAAATTAACCCCTTTCCCGGTTCCCAAAAAAGGGGCCCCTGGGAGGAAAAAAATAAACCAGAAAAAAAAAAAAAGCGAAAAATTTTAGACATTTTTAACTCCTAAAAACCAAAACCCCGACTAAAATTTGTGGGGGCCCTTCTAAGAATCTGACAACACTGCCCCCCGGGAATTTAACGCCAAAACAAAAAAAATTTTTAAAACATGAACGTTTACACAGGTTAATTCTTTAGGAAAATTTTCCATAAAAGAGGTGGAAAAAAAGCAAAACAAAGACCGAGGAGTCAAATTCGTTTTAACCTGTTTAAAAACCCTGGTATTTAACCCCCCCCTATTAAAATTTAAAACTTTTTTTTGAACAAAATTAATGTAGTATCAAAGCAAATTTTAAAAATTTTTTGCATTTTAAAAAGAAGTTGAATAAAAATTTTTGCACAGTAATTTTTAAATATTATTTTCCAAAAATTTTAAAATACAAAAATTCGGGGTTGGGGTAAATCAATACAATTATAAATAAATTCAAATTTAAAAAAAAAAAAGAAAAAAAAAAAAAAATACTTATATAGGTTGGCTTATCCCCAAGGAAAGTCTCCCAAGTTTTTTAAAAAGTCAAGGTTTTGGGGAACCCTCAAAACCCCCCTCAAAAAAACAAATAAAAAAAAAAATAAATAGGCAAATAAAAAATGTAAAAATTTACATAAAGTTCAGAAAAATTCCACATGCTCAAACGTTTGAAGCCCTAATTATTAATTTTAAAAAGGGCCCCAAAAATAAAATCTCTTTTTCTAAGTGCAAAACCAAATTATTCTCCAAATACCTCCCCAATTGTTCTACCCTTTTGGAAAAGGGTAGTCAGTCCGCAAAATACTATCCCCCCGTCAAAGACCCCCCTACCCAATCAGCGGGGGAACAGGGGGGAGGGGGGGGGGGGGTGGGAAAAAAAATAATAATCTCGACTGCACCTCCCGGGATCGATCTCGGTCTCTTTGGGCATGTGAACGTGTGCTCTACCAACTGAGCTATCGGTACCCCCCCAATGACTTTAATATAATATTGTACTTACTATTAAATTTTGCTACCAAAGTATGGCCTTTCAATGAGCATCGTTGTTTGTAAAACGTCCTACATAAACCAGTATCAGAGCGTCGATGATCACCCTGAAAGGAAAAAGGGGGAGTGGGGGGTATATTAAATCTTTACTATTACTTTTTTTTCCTGTGATGAGTGGTATTGTTATGAACATGATTGTTCAAATGACTAATGAAGTATTATTGTTATAATAGAGTGATAAATGGTCATTTAACCAATTGATTTACATTTTATATAAAATATATATATTTTATATATATATATATATAATATATTTATAAAAATATATTTTTTCAATGTTTACTTCTTCAGTACTGTTTCATGCACGAGGGCAATCTACGGGAAGTGTGTGTAATGGTTTATATTTGTTTATGATTGGTGTTTTCATACTTCCGTGATGTTTTGTTGTCGATGGGAGTATGAAACAACAGGAAGTAAAAAAACAATACACATTCAAAACAATATATATATATATTATATATATATATATATATATATATTTAAATAATATAATATATAATATCAGTGGGGGGTTTAGCCTATTTACATGGGGGGGCAAAAAATGATTCGGTCATATATTATATATATTATATTTATATATATATAATATTATATATATAATATATATTATATATATTATTTTTTAAAAATATTTTCCACAATTTTTGGGGGCAGTCACATCAATGTTTCAGGCTTAATTGCATCTTCGGGACTGAGTTGTTTTGTTGACTGTTGTTGTTTCTTGAAGTGGTTCCGGTTTGAAGTTAATTAAGAGGAATTTGGGGCCAAATGGGGACATTTTCGTAGATCTCACTTCATGTTGAGTGTGGCTTCATAGGTTGTTTGATTATAGTATTTTTTTTCCAGGCATAGGCTACATTGTTTTGATGTTGGTGGTATCCTGTGCTTTAAAAAAATTTTCCATGAAATGTTTGTGGTCTATTTGTTGTTTTTTAAATTTTTCCAAATATGTTCGCTGAGTTTTGGATGTTTTTTTGTTAGGTTTCTAAATGTTGAGGTGTGGAGGTTGTATCTTGTTTTGAAATTATTTTTGTTGTCCTACATTTTTTTTCTTGTTTGTTTTTAGTTTCTGTGACTGTGGCTTGGTAAATTAAAAATTTGATTCTTAAGCATTGTTTGTTTAGCGGGCAATGTTCTTTATTTCTGCAGTTGCATTTTCTGCATGAAACTCAAACTTTCGGAAAACAGAGAGATATTCAACGTCGCAGCCACCCCCTACAAAGAAGCACTCACAAAAAGTGGTACAAACCATTTGTATCACAGACGCCTCCCTCTCATGTAAACCCCAACACAAGTGAAGAACGTAAAACAAGAAAACGACACATAACTTGGTTCAACCACCTTTCGACATAAACGTCAGCCAAACATAGGACACAGTTCCTGAAGTTAATTGATACCACTTTCCAAAAAAACCCAAGCTACATAAATTATCAACAGAATACCATAAAAATAGTTACTGTGTATGCGAACCTTTGAACAAATAATTTCAACCACCAACAAAAAATATTAATAAACCACCGACAAGAGCAAAACCCACCCACTAGAAAATGCAACTGCAGAAATAAAGAACATTGCCCGCTAAACAAACAATGCTTAGAATCAAGTTTAATTTACCAAGCCACAGTCACAGAAACTAAAACAAAACAAGCAAGAAAATATGTAGGACTAACAGAAAATAATTTCAAAACAAGATAACAACCTCCACACCCAACATTTAGAAACACTAACAAAAAACATCCACAAAACTCAGCGAACATATTTGGAAATTAAAAGACAACAAAATAGACCACAACATTTCATGGAAAATTTTTATCTAAAGCAGCAGGATACACACCAACATCAAAACAATGTAGCCTATGCCTGGAAGAAAAATATACTATAATCAAACAACTCATGAAGCCACACTCAACATGAAAAGTGAGATCTACGGAAAATGTCCCCATCGGCGCAAATTCCTCTTAATTAACTTCAAACCGGAACCACTTCAAGAAACAACAACAGTCAACAAAACAACTCAGTCCTGAAGATGGCAAATTAAGCCTGAAAACATTGATGTAGACTGCCCCAAACATTGTGGTAAATATTTTAAATTAATATATATATATATATATATTATATATATATATATATTTATATATATATATATATGACCGAATCATCTTTGCCCCACCACTGTAAATAGGCTAGAACCGCCACTGATATATATTATATATATATATATATATATATATATATATATATATATTGTTGTTTATAGAATGTGTATTGTTTTGTACTTCCTGTTGTTTCATACTCCATCGACACCAAAACATCACAGGAAGTATGAACAACCACGCAATCATAAACAATATAAACCATTACACACACTTCCCGTAGATTGCCCTCGTTGCATGAAACAGTACTGAAGAAGTAAACAATGATATATATATTATATATAATATATATATATATATATATATATATATATATATATGAATGTAAATCAATTAGGTTAAATGACCATTTATCACTCTATTATAACAATAATACTTCATTAGTCATTTGAACAATCATGTTCATAACAATAGCCACTCATCACAGGAAAACAAAAGTAATAGTAATGAATGTTAATATGACCACCACTCCCCTTTGTCCTTTCAGATGATCATCGACGCTCTGATACTGTGTTTATGTGAGGACGTTGACATCAACGATGGCTCAGTTGAAAGGCCATACTTTGGTAGCAGAAATTTAATAGTAAGTACAATATTATATTAAAGTCATTGGGGGTACCGATAGCTCAGTTGTAGAGCACACGCTTCACATGCAAAGAGACCGAGATCGATCCCGGAGGTGCAGTCGAGATTATTATTTTTTTCCTGCCACCCCCCCCCTCCCCTCACCCCTGTTCACCAGCAGTGATTGGGTAGCTGGGTCTCTTAGATCTGGCGGAAAGTACTTTGCGATAGACTAGACTAGCGTCCTATCCAAAGGGTAGCAAGCAATTGGAGGTAGTGCTTGGAGAATAATATGTGATTTGCACTGTATGAAATAAGAGATTTTATTCCATTTGGCCTTTTAAAGATTAATAATTAGGGCATTGCGAAACGCTTTGAGCATGGTGTGAATTTACTGTAATGCTTCATGTAGATGTTCACATTTATTTATTTGCCTATTTATTTTATTTATTTATTTGTTTGATTGACGGGAGGTTCGAGGCTGACCTCAACTGCGTATGACTATTTAAAGACTTGTGGAGACTTCCATTGTGGAGTTGAAGCCATACGTACTATAATGTATTTGTTTTTTGTTTTCTTTTTTTTTT
>NW_027627145.1:0-5467 GCF_034508935.2 Berghia stephanieae
GCAGATTAAAAATAAAAAAACGTTTTTTTTTCAAAGCCCCCAAATTAACCCCCGTCGCCTTCTTCCAGAAGGAATATAGATAATCCACCAAGCAGGTTTCTGATGTCAACAAAATACCATGTTGCCCAAAAGTGAGCAAAGTGGGTTTTTGATGATCTTCCCCAAGGAAAAAAAAACCGAAATTTCTAAAGGGGGGGGGCTTGAACCCGGGCCCCTTCCGGTCACAGTGCAGTACGTTAACCACCCCGGCCATGCTACCCCCAAAGGAAAAAATTTTATTTAATACCAAGATACTGATGGGGTTAATTTTAAAAAATTGTGTTTTAAGGTATAGTGTATCACGATGTCTGCTGTCTTGTGGCTAAATAAAACATGTTTATCCCTATTTATTCAGACATTCGTATGTTTTTTTAATATTAAAGATTAACATAAAAAATGACAATTAAATGAATTTGAAATTTTCCCGGAGAGGCGGTTCTTATTAACTTGCAGTGCTTGGTCATTTGTGTAAATCTCTTATTTTTTTTTTTCCCAAGGAAAAATTTTGCTGCCGAAAGCTCAAAGAAATCATAATGCGAAATTGAATTTATATCTTCGCTGCGTGTTCATTCACCTGTTTTGTTGAAAAAGGGGAAAACCCGAAACGTCCCAATATCTTTTTTCGTTTATTAAATTGAAGTTTTAACCTTCAATTCACTTTGTTATTTATATTTGCAACGATTGGCTTTTTTCTTTAAAAAGTTACGATCACTCTCCTGAAATAAAAATAAAAAACTATGAAAGACAAAAAACCAGGTTAATTTTTTGGTGCGAAAAAAAAGTTTTTAAGTTGTTATAAAACATTGAACAACTCGCCAATACGCGGAAAAAACATAAAACGGGTTTGATCATTCTAGCAAGCATAGTTTTTTTCATCAATTTAATATTTTTTGCTTTTAAGGCCCCCTTGATTTCTCCGTTTTTTATTCATTAAGGCACTTCTCTTTTATTTCCATTTAGCCCTTATTTTTTTTGAACAAAAACAGGTTTATTAAAATTACCTCAAAAAAAAACTGCTTGACATTATAGAAAATAAAATTTTTCATAGCTACAAGGATTTAAGGTCGATGTTTTATTCCCTTTCTGTTTCGTTAAAAAGAAGAATGGAATTACTTTTTTACCCTTTGGATAGGACGCAAAACCTTTGTGCCACTTCAAAGCGTGCGAAAAAAAACGGGGGTGGGCGAAGGATTTTAAGCTCAAACTTGCAAAAACATGAGGTGGAAAAAGACATTGAAGTTGTTCTCTTTAATCGTAGGGGAAAAAACAATTCCCATCGCGCTGGGAGACGCTACGAGTAAAAGTAAAAGGGAAAATTTAAGAATGGGGGGCCCTCGTGGTTCGGGCCCACGCCAAAAGTTGTTTTAACGTTTACATTAGCGACATGCCGAAAAACAATCCGAGGTGGGATCCCCCAGGGGGGGATGGGCACTCTTACTCAAAGTAAAAGTGTGGGCCCCCCTCGAGGGCGTCCTCAGCGAGGCGTCACCGACTCAAATCCTGCTTCGACCATGGCCGGGGTATCTGAAGATAGCACTTCAAAAAAAACCCTGGGCACTGCAATTTTCCCCCTAAGCAGAATGGCAGCAGCCTCTTATGGGTTTCCACTACATGTTTGACGATCGACCCAATCACAAAAAATCCGGTCCGCATTTCCGTGTACCGTCGGAAACCCCCCGGGAGCATCGTCACAAACACCCTTTCGATAGATGCCTGCCGTTCGGGTTCTTGCTCACAGCGTGGACATATTGGGGACAGTTAGTTAGACCCCACCATGAGCGCACTTGCGTTAAGGGACTCCTCGACCGAAGCCGATTCGCAAGCCCCCCAGTGTCCCCCTTTATGGTATAAAAAAAAAAGCCCGGCAACTTCTCCCAATTTTAGGGGGAGTGTAGGTCCCCGCCCCCCACGAGGGATTAAAATTCGCCCCAAAAAAACCGACTTCCATCTCGAAAGGTGCACTCGCCGTAGTCGGGGGTTTTCGCGTAAAAGGGGGTTGCCGGACTATTTCGGCTCAAAAAACGGGGGCCCGTCCTTTTTGCCTGGGGGGGTACCCCATTCCCTCTCTTTTTTGATCTTCTCGCCAGTTTCCCGAAATCGTCTCCCCCTGAATCGGGGGGGCTGGATCGTGCCAATACGGGTCCCATTCTTTTAGGGTTTTCTACTTTCCTGACACAAAATTGCATGATTTTGCAAAATTTTTAACACCCACTTCCAACGTTTCTGCTTTTCCCCACACTGGAGCGCAATACTCCGCGGTGGAAATAGCATAGTGCCAGGCGGCTTTTCTGGGAGCGCTTGGCTAGCGCCCCAAGTCGACCCCGCCACTTCCTCAGAAGCTTCCGTTTCTCATTTTCCCCCGGGAAACCCCTTCGATTTTCCCCATAGGAAAGGGCTGCGACCCAAAACGTCACTCCTAAAATTTTGGATGCGGCTCATATGGGATGGGGTTTCCCCCGACTGGGACATTCAGTTTGTGGGGGCCCAAGCACTGCAAAAGTGAAATGCAGGGGGCCCACGGTTTTTTTAAAAAGTGTTCTTTTAGGTACCACTTGTGAAGTAGGATTTGAGTCTGGTGAGTCCTCCTGAGTAGCTCTCGAGACGGGCCCACACTTTACTCTGAGAAAGTGCCCGTCGTCCGCGTATCCCAGCCTCAGGGGGGGAAGGTTGGCTATCGCTAATGTAAACGTTAAAAACATTGCGCAAGATAAACCCCTGGGGGACCCCATTCTTCATTTTCCCCCTTACTTTGCTCGGGGCGTTCCCCAGCGCGAATGGATTTCCCTTTTCCCCCCTAAATCGAAGAGAACAACTTCAAGGTCTTTTTGCATTTTTAAGATTTTGAAAGTTTGAGCATCAACCCTTCAAACCAAACCTATCGTACGCCGCTGATAGTCTATAAAGAACAGCACCTTTTTGCTGTTTTTCTCTCGAAACCCGGCTAAAAATTTCTTGAAGGGCATGACCTGTCCGTGGTGCCCTCCCTTCCCGAAGCCCGCGCTCGGGTGCGGGGGGCACTTTGGGGCCGGCCCCATGGGTTTAATAGAACCGCCCAACAATTTGTAAAGACAGTCAGCAGCGAAATGGGGGCGAAAACTGCTGCCTCCTTCCCCGGGTTTTCCCTGGCTTCGGATGGCAACTATCTTCGCTTTTGCTTCACACTTTGGAGTTTCCTTTTGCAAGGACGGGACATTGCCCCTGCACCGGCCCCTTTCCCCCCGGGCCCAGATGCGTCACCATAAAAGGATAACACCATTTTCCCCTGTGTTTTCCCTTTTTTCACTTTTGCTAATGGCTTTACCCCCTTTTCGGGACGAAGGGGGGTCGTCCAGTCCGACTCCTCCGCAGGTAACGAGTCCAAAATCGTACGGACGCCTTGGGGGAAACCCCCGCTCGAAAGCCTGATTGGGGTTATAATTTCCCCCTTTGGCCCCCGTGGAATAAAAGCGTTTTTGCGCTCTTAACCAGTAGCCTGCTAAATCTGGTTATATTCTTGGGCTTGGGGGGGAATGGCAGGGCTCCTGCTCGATTAGGAAAAGAATTCCCCCCAGTGAGCCTTCCCGAAGTTCCATCTGCAAAGTGGGGAGAGTTTGCCCCCTCGGGATTTCACCCCGCTGTGACAAAACCCGGCCTTGTGGCTTGCGGAAAGTCCCCGGGGGAAAGTTCGCTCACTTGCAGCGGTTCACCGTTTTGCCCTTTTAACGGGGTGAGGTCTGGGAGTATACCCTTCTTATGGCGGGACCCCCGGGGAAAGGGACCCTTTGGCTGAGGATGTACCCCCAGTGTAACATTTCAGTCCACCATGAGGGAGTTTTTTCCTGCCTCGTTGCTCTCTGGGGGCCCCAATTTGTTGGTGGCTATTAAAGTCTCCCCAGACAAAAGGAAGGGTGGCTGACCACCGGTACCGGGGTGTAGTCCCCAACGCTTAGGTGGTTTTTAAATTAGCAAAAACGTCCACCTACTTCCAGGGAAATTCGGTTACCCCCATTGCGTCCCCTTCGCTCTCAATGACTCTTACCCCTTCGATGGCTCTTTATGTAAAAAGCTAACCCCCTTTTGAGCCCCGAAGTGTCCTCACTTGGACCACCGTATAGCCTGGGGTCTGGAATCGGGGAAAATTGCGCGCCTGAGTAAAGGTGGGGTTTTCCCGTAACAGGAGGGTGTCTACGCTATGGGGGGCCAAAGCTTTGAAAAAGCTAATTTTTTTTTTTTTTGCCCTACTCCGGCTCCCCGACGTTCAGGGAAATATATGCGTAGTTCGCCATTCCCGCCGTCGCATTTCCGATCGGAGGGCCCCGATGATTGATTTGTGGGACGCTTGCTTTTTTCTCGAACGTCCGACGACCCCCGGCGACACGAACGCGGTATTATTTTTGGTAGGCGGCAACCGCTTCGCCCTTTCGGACTGATTTGGAATCGACAGGGAAAAAGTAGTGTGGGGGGGGCCCCGGGGGTGGGTGCTATTTTTGGGACGGGTTGGATCAAATTTTTGTCCCCAAAAAACCGGGGGGAGCCTCATGTGGCCGTTGGCTCGATACCCGGGATGGCAACCGGGGTTTACACCTTTGCCCCCCCGTGTGGGTCAAGCCCCCTCCCAGCTGCAAGTAAAAACCACGAGGGGGAGTACATGGCACCCCGCAAAATGAACGTCCCGTCGGGGCCAGCCACCCCATAGAGGGGCCCCATCCAAAAACTTAGGGGGGTCGCTGGACAGCAGCCTTACCCCTATCGGGTGCATCTCGAAGGAGTTGCCCGGAAAAAAGGAACGCAACAGTCTTCTGGGAATGGCGGGATCGACTTGAGGGCGCTAACCCCCCCTCTTGAGAACGCTGCCCTGGGCACATGCATTACAGCGCGGAGTATTTCACTCCAGTGTGGGGTGAAGCAGAAAAAAAGTTTTAGAAGGTGATGTAAAACTTTCCCAGTCATGCCTAGTGTAAGGGGCGTTTGGGAAAAAAGCCTAGAGAATGGGGCCCCATATGGCAGCAATCCAGCCATCCGATGTTCGGAGGGGGGACGATTTAAGGTAAATGGCTCAATAAGACCCAAGAGAAGGGAATGGGATACTCCTCGAAACGCATTATGGGGGGGCGGCGCCCCCGTTTTTCGAGCCGACATAATCCCCCGGGAACCCCTTGTACGCAGCTTCCCCGACTACGGACAGAATCATTACCAGATGGAATTCGGTTTGGAGGGAAATTTATCCCTCGTGGGGGCGGGGCATCATCCCTAAGCTTGGTGAGAAGTTGCCCGGCTTTGATACCTAAGAGGAGACACTGGGGGTGCGAAACTGCTTCGTTTAAGGAGCTGCCTCACAGCAAAAGGCGCTTTCATCCGTGGGGGGCTTTCCACCTGTCTTACATTCCCCCATGTGGGGAAAGAACCCCCAAAAAAGGCAGACCATAAATTTAACGGTGTGTTGTGACGA
>NW_027627146.1:0-5467 GCF_034508935.2 Berghia stephanieae
AGTAAAAATAAAGTATTTTATTTTATAGTAGGGTATTATATATAGTTTTGGGGTGTTTTTGTGGTAGGGGGGTAATTATGTTTTGGTTTTTTGTTTTTTTTGTTTTTTTTTGGGTTTTGTGGTTTGTTTTTGTGTGTTGTGTGGGGTGGTGTTGTGTGGATAATATGTTAAAGGTTGGTTGTGTGTTGTATGGTTTTTGTGTGTTTTTGGTGGTTGTTGTGTGTGGGGTGGAGGGTGTGGGGGGTTTTGTCAAAAAAGGAATTCTTTTAAAAAAATAAAAATCACTTTTTTTTACTAAACTCAAAAAGGCCCAAAATTTTATATCCTTTCACACCATAAATAACAATAACAAAGACGTTCGGGGAAATAAATAAAAACCCAAAATTTTAAAAACATAAATACGATGACGAACTGACAAAATGAAAACTTAGAAACGGGTTTTTTCCTTTCTGCTGCGCGGGGAGGGGAACATTTTTCGCAAAGTGACCGAAGCCATACATTTGAGCTTTTGTGGCAATTTTCTATGCAGATCTTGACCTTACCAAACCATCACTGCCCCAATGTTGACGACCCCTAAATGCCAGGAATTGATTTAGACACGATTATAAAAAAGGGAATACAGGAGATTAAAAGCAGTTTCATTTTTGCCATAATAATCAACCAATTTGATTGTGGCAATCAAATTTTAAAAGAAAAAAAAGAAAAGAAGAAGAAAAGAAAAAAAAAAGAAGAAAAGAAAAAGAAAAAAAAGAAGAAAAGAAGAAGAAAAGAAAGAAAAAAGGAAAAGAAGAAGAAAAGAAGAAAAAAAAAAGAAGAAAAAGGAAAAGAAGAAAAAAAAAAGGAAAAGGGGTAAGAAGAAAAGAAGAAGAAGAAGAAGAAGGAAGAAAAGAAGAAAGGAAAAAAAGGGGGAAAAAGGGCCCAAAGAAAAGGAAGGGAGGGCCCCGGGTTTTGGGGGAAAAAAAAAAAAAAAAAAAAAGGGGGGGGGCGGCCCCCCCTCTAAAAACAATCTGGCCAAAACCCAAACCCTTTATTAAAAAACCCGTTTACCCCTCGTTCAAAAATACAAAGCAACGCAACAACTATTGCAAGCGCGTTGTTTTAGTGAACGCCTTCCTGCCAACCCCTGCTAAAAATAAAACTTAAACAAAAAAGAAAAAGTATTGGAAACCCAAAACGCAATTAGTCTATTAGAATTCACGATCAAAAAAAGGGGTTTCAAAGGATCTGAAGAAAAAAAAATAAAAACTTCCCAATCTAACAAGATGAGTACGGAATCAATACGAACGCACATAAACCCCGCAAGAAAACTTTTCCCCATCAAACCACCAAAACAATTCTACAAGTCGTACAAGATTAAGTGGAAAACGCCAGCCACGACAAAAAATGCGTTAAAGAAGCAAACGACAAAAGTGAAGGGGTGGGCCTGAAAAAATAAAAAAAAAGAAAACCCAAAATGAAATGGGGTCTCAAAAAGACAACAACACACCTTCCACTGTCAAATAAAAGGGGCTAAAAACAAGAACCAAATTTAAATATCTAGGCACAATCTTTACCCTGACGCACGGGGCATAGAGGTTAAAACAAAAAATAAAAAAGAAAAAAAACTTTTTTTTTTAAAAATGAGCCCGGGGCCCTTTCTAATAAACGCGGACCTAGCCTTAGTCCCGGCTATCTCTGACTTTAGTAAATGACTAAAAAAAATCGGATTTAATGTGAGCTACTAAGCTAGCCCCCAACAAAAAATCACGTCCCTTCGGACTAATTTTTTGGGCCAAGTTTTATCACTTGCCGAGTCGGACTTGATCGTTTGTCTCTGACTGTAACAAGAAACGGCGTCAAAAAAGAGGGCGGCCAATGTTGACGACTCGGTTCGCGAGAAAAAAAACATAGAAAAAGAATTATAACGACAAAAGTAATCTGTTGATTTTGTCAATGCTAAGGGAAAGGGTTTAAAGGTCACAGATCGCGAAAGCACACATTTTTGCCCGGGGAAAACTAATAAATCGATGAAGTTGATGACCCCGTGAGTCTGAGTCGAGTTTTTCAGCTTCGCTTGTTCGGTATTTAGAGAAAAACAAACACAAACTACTTATTTTTTTAATTGAAATTTAATTTTTTAAGCTAAAACACCCCCTACCCCCTTTTTTTTTTTCTTTTTTTTTTGGGGCCAAGCAAAGCAATGCGAAGTTACTCTCGATCACAGACGTATTCGTACGACAGATATGCCGTCAGAAAGCCCCGGGCCAAAACAACTGTCAACACATGAAAATGGGGCAGCTGTGCTGTTTAAAATTTCGCAAGAACACTGATTAAAAACGGGGGGGGTGTTTGGGGTCATCCCATCGTTCGTTTAATGACGAGAAATATACGAACATTTCCCTTTTTCATCTGAAAAATTTTTTATACTTTGTGACTTGTAAAAGACGACGTGATCGTCTTCTCTGGGGGAAAGGGTTTGTATTTTTTCATTTTAATTCTAATCTCAACTAACTAATCAGAATTTTTTTTACTTCTCATCATCCAACCCAAAATGGGTGCCAAGACTTCCTTTTTCTTTTTTCTCCTTCATCTTCACCCCCTCCTCCCTTCTTCCAACATCATCATATTCCTTTTCTCCCACTTCTTCCCCTCCTCTTCTTCTTCCAACTGAACTGTCAAACTAAGTGTTAGTTTTTTGGAGATCTCTCTAATCATAAAACCAAAAACCCACATGACTGTTACGGGGTAGACAGGGAAGGGGAAATTTTTTCACCGCCTCGGGCACATTGAATTTTTGATCCCTTAACCAATTTTCGAGCTCTTTTTGAGATTTTTTTCACTGAAAAAGTAAATTTTTAAAGGGAACATTTTTCTGAGCAAAAACCAGTTTAGAATTGAAGAAAAAAAAAATTTGTACTTTGGACAAAAAATTTGTTGGGGAGAATCAATCTTTAAAATAGGATTTTTCAATGAGGGAGGGGAACTGCTCAGCATGTGGTCTTTACTTTGTATCCAAAAGGTAATTAGTTTGATCACCCGTTGTCGGGGTTTTTACAATCCATCTCGCCCTAGTTCCATTTGGGGACTGCACGCGGCTATGTTGGGTTATTCCGTATTCCTTGGGAATAGTTCCTAAAGACAGACAATTTTCCCATTGGATGAAAAAAGGGAAGTTTTCTTTATAGCAAATATGCGGGGTGACATCCGATTGCAATAGGCCTCTTTTAAAATTGTTGCACTGGGCATTTTTTTGGTAATTTTTTAATTTTTATTATAAACAAGAGCTCTGATGTATTGGGGGGTTTTCAACCTGCAAAAAAGTGCAAAAGTGCCTTAATGCTTTAAGGAAAATATTTTATTTCATCCCAGCTTAAAGATGAGATTTTCCGTATAAATTATAATAGATGAGAGAGAAAAAAAACATGACCATTTCCAAAACAAGCAGAATTCAGAGCCATTCGAAAAATTACAAGAAATACAAACAACAAAAATAAAAATAAAAATATCGAATCGAAGGTCCGGGGGTTTGAGCCCGGCCGGCCCCATAGTTGAGTCCTTGGGAAAAAACCTTTACTCACATTTCTCACCGACTCAGTGTAAAAAGGTACCCGGCCCTTAACAGTGTTGTCTTTTTCCGAAAAAATTTTAAAAATCGCCGACGGGGCCCTTCCCTCCTACATTTAAATTTGCTTTTTCCAGGGAATATTGTAAAGCGCTTTGAGCACATTCAGTGGATATTGCGCTATATAAAGCTCAATTTAATTTTTAAAATAATCAATTATAAACCTCTCTTTGGGGGTTAACCAAAGCTGTTAAAAAAAAAAACGTAATATGTTTTTCAAAACTTTGTCTTTTTTTTTAAAATTTCACTTAAATACCATTACAAAGAGTTGTCTACGGGCAATTTAAAAAAAATATTTTAAGGATAGACTTTTTAAAAAAGGGAAAATAATTTTATTTTGATACGTTTCCTTGAACTTTTAAACCCTCGAATATCCCAAATTTTTTCCCCTTTTAATTTTTAGTTTCCCCTTCCTTACTTAACTAAATTTTCCCAGCCAATGTAAAAAAATTTTTGTTTAAATTTAAGGTTTTAAATTTTTTAAAGCACCCCTTTTTTTTTTTCGACCACCGAAGATTTACTGTTACTTGACAGTTCCTTTTTTTGACAATATATACACATGCATACACACAGGCACTCAAAACACTCCATTGTCATTTCGCATAATTTTACACCTCCTTACTTTTTCTTATCACTTTTGCCATTCATTCAATTTCCAAAGCCCTATGCCATATTTTTCTACATTGGCTACGTCTTAAAAAAATGAGGATCCGGAACCTTCTCCCGAAAAGTAAATAATAATTATAAATTTTCCCCTTTTAAAGTCCCCCATGTAAATTTGTCTTAGGGTTTTTTTTAATGGAATGCTGAAATAACTCAGGGGCAGCCGCAGCACCCGCCTGCAAAAATTTTAGCTAGGGGGGGTCGCTTGTTGATGGGCCCCATCCATGGTGTAATTCAAACTGGTACTTTTGGGGACAAAGCAAAAACCCTAAAGTAGCCACAAGGCAAAATACAAAGACTTTTTAAAAATAATTAAAAATTACTTTTTATAGCGCAATATCCACAAAATGGCTCAAAGCGCTTTACAATGGACCCCGGTCAACAAAATTTAACATGTAAGGGCGAGACATCGCCTGTTTAGGCAATATTACAATTTTTCGGCAAAGACAAACCGCGCGAACGGGCCCGTATCTTTTACACTATACATGAGAGAAGTAGTAAAGAGCCTTTTTCCCAAGGGCTCAAATGTGCCGACGCGAGGCCGAACCCAGGACCTTCCCCTCCAAAAACGAGTGTCATACCACCAACCACATCCGCACAAAAACATCATGCACAAATATTTTCCTTTACTCCTTTAAGCTGCAAGGCTGGGGTAGCGGGGGGTTTTTTCTCTGTTTTTTATGTGAAACGGGCAAAGTATTGCTTGCTACCCCTTGGTAGACCAGGTTTATTGTAAAGTACTTTTTACTAGATCTAACAAATACAGATTCCCCTCATTCCTGGTGGTCGTGGGTCAAATTAAAACTCTACTTCCCTACATGAAAACGAAAACCCTAATAATTGAGCTAGAGGGCCCCAAATTCACACAAAACCCGTTAAATACTTTAATTTTGAAAAAAAAAAAATAAAATTTAATGAAAAAACAGTCCTTTAAGCATAAGCCCCAAAGGGCCAGGGTTTTCCCATTTTAGACAAAACAATTTCTTTCACCCTTTGGAAGGAAGGGAGTCATCACAAATTTCTTTTATGAGACACGACCTACTACCCAATCCTATCCCCCCCCCCCCCCCTTTCTACCACTTACATTTCACAAAAAAGGGGCAAGTTGGGGAAAAATCAATGGTTTATTTTTCCCCCGTTCCCCCTCCTCTGCCTCCATCCATTCAACCCCACCACTCTCGCCATACCATTACTAAATGCTCT